>NW_025728719.1:0-41124 GCF_021461385.2 Schistocerca piceifrons
CAAACCGATTCTCCGGACGAAAACACAGCTCCCCCTTCCCTAAACCGGGGAGAAAGGCCGAACAACAACCTACAACGGCAGAAGCATCCTGTAGTGGTGGCGGCCTCCCTGGCCCCCACACACGAAGCTGCACAAACCAAACAACCTCTCCAAGAAAGTACAGTCACTAGCAGCAGCACCACCCCAACTAAGGCAGATACCCCAGTAATCAGGCTACCGCCTGTAGATCCGATTAGGGTGTATCCCAATATAGAATTCACAATGCAACTGGCAAGATTGGAGCAGCCGGCTATCCTGACCACTGCCTTAAGACATGTGGTCCGGGTAGGACACGAGGACGGAAGAAAGGTCACCTTCTCAGTAATGGAGGCTGTGGATAGAATACAGTTAAAGTCAGTGAATCTTCCCACCGACTTCGGGGCCCTGCGAGACTTACTTAAGAAAGTGTTTGACAGACGTGGGGAGAAGTTTGACTTAAATGACATTTACATTCAATCAGTCCTAGCTCATGGTCGGATCGCTTTTGATTGGAGCAAGACTTGGCCTGAAGACAGAATGCACACTTACTTCCCATAATGACAAAATTAACTGTTGGACAGTTGAACACGCATAACAGCAGACTAGTGATGCAGGAGCTCCGAGGAGAGGTGGAGGAGAAGAGGCTTGATGTACTCTGCTTGCAGGAGCCGTACTCTCAAGCTGGAAAACTCCCATTTGCAGCCGCTACATGGCAGATAACGAGTAGTGGGGAAGCCCCCAAAGCGGCAATTGTAATCACAAACCAGTCTCTACGAGCAACAACACTTGCACAGTTTTCTACCAGTCACTGCAACGTCGTGGAGGTACAGGCCCCCATGGGAATTATAACCTTTATAAACATGTATTTTCAATACGGGGAAAACATCGAACAACATCTGGATCACCTGACCAGAGTAGCCACGGCGTTGCGAGGTCGCAAACTGGTTATAACAGCAGATATAAATGCAAAATCCCCCCTGTGGTACAGTGGCACAAGAGATGAAAACGGGGAAAAAGTAGAGGAAATGATTATGGCTCTACAACTTGTAGTTGCAAATAGACCTGGCAACCCTCCCACTTACGCAGCGGGAGGGGGGCGCGGCACCAATATAGATGTAACGCTAGTTACACCAAATTCTGTTAACATCATTCAGAATTGGGAAGTTAAGGAAAACGCGACAACAAGCGACCATAATCTTATAATGTTCAGCTTAGGAAATGGAGGTTGCCACTGGACCGCAGGGTGGGAGTTGCAATTGAATTTCAAGAGAGCTGATTGGGAGAGACTAGCGAGAGAGTGCGACATTCCTCCACTACCAGAGGGTGATGCACAACAGGACTTGGACATAGACAAGCGAGCCGAAGAACTGGTAGGCGCAGTAACAAGAGCGGTCAAGGCAGCTGTACCAACCACGAGGAGAGCCATGGCGGCCTCCCCGTCACCATGGTCAGCTGAACTTCAGGAGATGCGTCAGTCTGTCAGAAGGCTGAGGAGGCACTACCAGCGCAGTGTCGTCTGGTGGGAAAAACAACGATGGTTACAGTTATACCGGGAGGCAAAAGACAAATTCCAAAAAGAACTAAAAGAAGTCAGACTACGTAGTTGGGAAAGATTTGTGCTGGACCAGCTGGCCCTGGATCCATGGGGAGTACCCTACAAATTAGTGAGGGAAAAGATCCGGTCCCCGATGATGCTATCAACGGTCAGGTGCGGGGATGGGATGACAGAATCCTGGCAGGAGACTGCCGAGGTTCTTCTCCGGTCCCTGCTCCCTGACGACGATGAGGCCAGCGACACGGAGGGACAGTCCCAGGTACGAAATCGAGATCTGGATAGAGTTGCTAACAACAGGGCAGTCTACCCCTTCTCTGAAGAGGAGGTGGCTGGCCACATTAAAGCACTGAAAACAGGAAAAGCCCCCGGCCCAGACGGCATTGTGGCGGAGGTAGTGCAGTTCCTGGCACCTCAACTGGTGACACCACTGACCCAGTTGTATAATGAATGCCTAAGACAGGAAAAATTCCCGAAAATCTGGAAAGAGGCAAACGTTGTCATAATAAAAAAGGGACCTAACAAGGACCCAGCGGATGTTAAGTCTTATAGGCCAATTTGCCTATTGAATATCCTTGGGAAACTATTCGAAAAACTGCTAGCTGACAGACTGACTGCACACCGAGTGCTGTGTGGGATGAGTGGCGGGCAGTTCGGCTTCAGGCCGGGGCGATCGGCAACTGATGCGATCGCTCTGGCGGCTGAGGTCTGCGGCTCTACCCCATACAAGTACGTGGTTGGCATCATGGTTGACATCAGTGGCGCCTTTGACAACCTGTGGTGGCCTTCGCTCTTCTCCTGCTTGCGGGAGAAAGAGTGTCCAGGGTCGTTATATGGTTGTCTGAGGAGCTATTGTGAAGGGCGGGAGGTCTGGCTATCATCCCCTAGCGGCAGAGTAGGAAAATCCATAACTAAGGGATGTCCCCAGGGCTCCGTACTAGGTCCCCTGTTTTGGGACATCCACATGGAACCGCTTTTAGACAGTTTGGAACAGAGTGAAGAAGTGCTAGAGGTGATAGCCTACGCGGATGACCTCCTCTTGCTGGTCGGCGGCCGAAGCCGCGAGGACATCGAACCAAAAATAAACAGAGCGATGACCAAACTACAACTATGGTGCACAAATACTAAGATGACGATCTCACCGACCAAATCGACGTACTTATTACTGAAGGGACAGCTGGCGAGGAACCCTACAGTTAGAATCGGAGGCTCACCAGTAATAAGACGACAAGAGACTCGCTACCTGGGTGTCATCATCGATGAAAGGTGGAACTTTGGAAAGCACATTGAGTCCGTATCCCAAAAAGCATTGCAATTGTTAAACAATCTTACCTCAATAGGTC
This sequence comes from Schistocerca piceifrons, assembly GCF_021461385.2. Taxonomy (NCBI): domain Eukaryota; kingdom Metazoa; phylum Arthropoda; class Insecta; order Orthoptera; family Acrididae; genus Schistocerca; species Schistocerca piceifrons. The sequence continues at coordinate 2,914 of NW_025728719.1, forward strand.
ACAAACGATTTCATCTTCCACCACATCTAATCAAGTTATATCACAATAGCATATTAACATCAGTAGTGGGTTACGGATCGGGAGTCTGGGCACATAGGCTCACAAGGGTGGTGCCTGCCATGGCAGTGAGAAGGGTACAAAGAAACATGCTTTTGAGATCCATAGGGGCGTATAGAACTTCTCCAGGAAATGCACTCTTAATAATAATGTGGCTTTGTCCTTTAGACATCAAAATTAGGGAACAAGCAGCTTGGTACTGGGTAAAGAAAGGGAACAACGCGAAAACAGAGAACATCATGGGAATATTGGTAATAGATAAGAGAGAAATACGTAAAAGGGGGGAGGACCTGTGGCAACAGTCTTGGGAAATGGAAGAAACTGGCAGAAGAACCTTTGAGTTCTTGCCAGACGTAAAAGAAAGGCTAGGGATGAAGTACTTTGAGCCAACACAGGGTCTAATACACTTTCTCACTGGTCATGGGCCCTACCCGACATACTTGTGTCGGTTTGGGAAAAAGGCTACACCCGAGTGTGACTGTGGTGCCTTGGAGGGCACTCCCGACCATGTGGTTTACGAGTGCCCCCTTTTCGATGATGTAGCAACGACACTAAGACAACAACTTCCACACAATAACACATATGACTTATTAAGACACAAAGGAACTTTCGACACTTTAAACAAATTGGCAGATGAGGTGTCACGAAAAGTATTGACGGCATACCTGACTGACTTCCATGATTAAGACATAAACCAAATGTGTCTCATTATGAGATACCTGAGGGTCGTTCACGATTAGTGACATTTACCGAATGTGTCCATTTACCCTCATCCTATACCGCCTGCGCGTGGACAGGTCGACTTCTTAGTTGCAGTCCGCCACGTGCAGGACTAGGGGGGTCAGGGTACACCAATGAAGACTAAAAAGCACCGGAATTGACGTAGGTTAGTAGTAGTTGTAGCTCTAGATATAGAAATTAAGTTAGGAACCTGCAGCGACAAACAGTCTTGGCCAGCCCAGTGTCAGGGGCACGCTCATCGGGATTAGCTCGATGAGCAGGACCTAAAGCAGTAGGTTTATATCTTTGCTGACACACCTGTAACGCTGCAGGCAGTTAGGAATTAATTAGTAGGAAGATATTAACAATTAGTAAGTAGTTTTAGTTGTAGTCTACCTATTGTCTTCTAGTAGTCTGTCTGTAGCTTACAATAACTAACATAGCATAATATAATAATAATAAATAGAAATAGCTGCTGAACATCATGTATGTAGATCAGTTAAGACCCACTAATCATTAAGGTAGTGGGTTCTATTGTATAAATATTATTAATGTTGAATAAAGAATTTTTTTTTTTTTTTTTTTTTTTTTTTTTTTTAAACTATTTATATCAAGTTTTGAACACCGCTCTTCCCGGCGGCCGTGTCTGCACGGCGGGAATTATGCCGCCCCTCGGTACACCCGCCCGCGCCTTACATGTAGGACAGCGACGCCCTCAGTGCACGTCGGCGGACTCTATGAAACTATTTATATCAAGTTTTGAACACCGCTCTTCCCGGCGGCCGTGTCTGCACGGCGGGAATTATGCCGTCCCTCGTTACACCCGCCCGCGCCTTACATGTAGGACAGCGACGCCCTCAGTGCACGTCGGCGGACTCTATGAAACTATTTATATCAAGTTTTGAACACCGCTCTTCCCGGCGGCCGTGTCTGCACGGCGGGAATTATGCCGCCCCTCGGTACACCCGCCCGCGCCTTACATGTAGGACAGCGACGCCCTCAGTGCACGTCGGCGGACTCTATGAAAGTATTTATATCAAGTTTTGAACACCGCTCTTCCCGGCGGCCGTGTCTGCACGGCGGGAATTATGCCGCCCCTCGTTACACCCGCCCGCGCCTTACATGTAGGACAGCGACGCCCTCAGTGCACGTCGGCGGACTCTATGAAAGTATTTATATCAAGTTTTGAACACCGCTCTTCCCGGCGGCCGTGTCTGCACGGCGGGAATTGTACCGCCCCTCGTTACACCCGCCCGCGCCTTACATGTAGGACAGCGACGCCCTCAGTGCACGTCGGCGGACTCTATGAAAGTATTTATATCAAGTTTTGAACACCGCTCTTCCCGGCGGCCGTGTCTGCACGGCGGGAATTATGCCGCCCCTCGTTACACCCGCCCGCGCCTTACATGTAGGACAGCGACGCCCTCAGTGCACGTCGGCGGACTCTATGAAAGTATTTATATCAAGTTTTGAACACCGCTCTTCCCAGCGGCCGTGTCTGCACGGCGGGAATTATGCCGCCCCTCGTTACACCCGCCCGCGCCTTACATGTAGGACAGCGACGCCCTCAGTGCACGTCGGCGGACTCTATGAAAGTATTTATATCAAGTTTTGAACACCGCTCTTCCCGGCGGCCGTGTCTGCACGGCGGGAATTGTACCGCCCCTCGTTACATCCGCCCGCGCCTTACATGTAGGACAGCGACGCCCTCAGTGCACGTCGGCGGACTCTATGAAACTATTTATATCAAGTTTTGAACACCGCTCTTCCCGGCGGCCTTGTCTGCACGGCGGGAATTATGCCGCCCCTCGTTACACCCGCCCGCGCCTTACATGTAGGACAGCGACGCCCTCAGTGCACGTCGGCGGACTCTATGAAAGTATTTATATCAAGTTTTGAACACCGCTCTTCCCGGCGGCCGTGTCTGCACGGCGGGAATTATGCCGCCCCTCGTTACACCCGCCCGCGCCTTACATGTAGGACAGCGACGCCCTCAGTGCACGTCGGCGGACTCTATGAAAGTATTTATATCAAGTTTTGAACACCGCTCTTCCCGGCGGCCGTGTCTGCACGGCGGGAATTATGCCGCCCCTCGTTACACCCGCCCGCGCCTTACATGTAGGACAGCGACGCCCTCAGTGCACGTCGGCGGACTCTATGAAAGTATTTGTATCAAGTTTTGAACACCGCTCTTCCCGGCGGCCGTGTCTGCACGGCGGGAATTATGCCGCCCCTCGTTACACCCGCCCGCGCCTTACATGTAGGACAGCGACGCCCTCAGTGCACGTCGGCGGACTCTATGAAAGTATTTGTATCAAGTTTTGAACACCGCTCTTCCCGGCGGCCGTGTCTGCACGGCGGGAATTGTACCGCCCCTCGTTACACCCGCCCGCGCCTTACATGTAGGACAGCGACGCCCTCAGTGCACGTCGGCGGACTCTATGAAAGTATTTATATGTCTGGCGTGAGGTCAGTCGCTTGACGGCGCGTTTCGGCGCGGGCCCGCCCGTTGCCGGCGCGCCGTAAGGCACGGAGGCTCGCACTGGGGCGTATCGCTTTCCAGTCGGGCGTGCCGCGGCAGTCCTCACTCGGGGAAGTGAAGCGTCTCTTACAGCCTCTCCTTCCCAAGTAGCTCTTTCCGCCTTCCCGTGGTGCCAGACGTCAAGCTCGGCATTCTGCCTTGCGTCAAAAGGGAGAGCTGCGACCCAACCCGATGCGAAAGCGAAGGGTGCGTGGCACAGGGGGAGCTGTGTCGAGGGACCGAACACCAGTCCCTTTCTGTTCGCAGGGCACAGACCAGCAGGTGCTCTGCATGCCGGCGACCTCGTTTGTCGGCGTGGGATCACGGCGCGAGTCGGCAAGGGTGCTTCGCCGCGCCCCTGGGTAACCGGGGCGTGTTCTGCCAAACCCAGGTGGTGGTGACATCGCCTGGGCCAGGTTAGATGGGCCCAGACCGCCGAACGACTGGGGGACCGACCCACCACCTGAGTAGGAGTGGGTCCTTGGCCTTCAGGTGGAAGCTCGGGCAAGTAGGCGGCGAAGGGCGAGGGGTGCATCCGCCTCTCCGGAGTGCGGGGTGCAGTTGCCGAGGAGCGTCGTGTGAAATCGTCGGCGACGAGGCCATCGATGGGGACCAGTGCGCTGGCGACGGCGCGCTGAACCCGGCAGCTCAGGAGTGCCCTTGACCTAGGGGCGAGGTCGGTGGGCGAGCTGCAGAAGTCCCCCCCCATGCCAGAGGAGCCGGTCCGGGGCAAGAGACGGGCTCCCACCCCCTTTTTTTTATCACTCGTTAATCATGGAGACACCAGAAACGAGTGATTCAAGTGCGCCATCGCGAGCTTCTGTGATGCCTGTACCTGCTCCACAGGACGAGTCAGGACAGGCAAACGGGGAAAACGTCCTGCAAAGACATACGAGAATTACTTTGCTCCTTGAGCAAAATATCAAGAATGGTAAAATTAGCCAAGCGGCATTGACAACAATAAAAAATGAGCTGGCGGCATGGGCCATAGCCAACGCCAAGCTCGAAGGCCGCGTTGAGGAACTAGAGAAAGAAAACGAAAGACTACGTAAACAACCGACTAAGACCTGGGCGGGAGTGGTCGCACAAGCGCCACCAAAGACACAAACAACAAGAGACACAATTGCCAAAATATCAAAGAGAACAGACACAACGGTGTTCCTAAGGACCCTACCCGGTCAGGACACCAGCGTGAAAAAAATACAGGAACTGCTCACCACCTCAATTAACCCAATAAAAGACAAAATAAAAATTAACAGGATCAAACCAAGTAAGAATTCTGTAATTGTAGAAGTGGCCTCTGAAGAGGACAAAACTAAATTACTGAACAATGCCAAACTAAACTCGGTGGTCAAATGTGAGCCACCGAGGAAAAGAAACCCGTTGGTCATCCTGTATGATGTACCAACAACTATGACCAATGAAGAGATACACGAAACCATAAAAGCTCAAAATTTTGAAGACATGAAAGAAGAAGAATTCAAAGAAAATTTTAAACTGAAATTTAAAACAGGGCCTCGGGACCGTGACGTGGTTCACCACGTCGCCGAGGTCTCCTCCCAGATGTGGAAAAGAATAACTACAATGGGCAAACTATACATTGGCTTTCACGCCATAAACGCACGCGACTATCTTGTGGTACCGCGTTGCCACAATTGCGGAGATCTCGACCACGTTCTCAGGCACTGTACCAGGGGGTCGGTCTGCTCGAAATGTGGCGAGGATGGACACGTCCGCAAAGATTGTAGGGCTGCAACAGTCTGTATCCCATGCAAAAGAAGGGGAAAAAAACCTTGCGGCGCCACTGGGCGAAGCTGCCCCACCTACAGACTTCTAGAGCAGCGTCTAATCTCAAGAATAGACTATGGCTGATCAAGTCAAAGCGAACAGGATGCCCAAAAGAAAATCCCCGAGCAAAAGGAGGAGGGATGCCATGAGGGCAAGTGCATTCAAGATGTTTTTGAGGTCGCTCACTGACACCTCAGTTAACACTAAGGATATGAGTACCCAAACGGAGTCCACCACAACCGATAGAGGAACTCAGACTGTTCCTCTTAAAGTCAAGTCTCCCTCCTCCCAGAGCCAGGGGATAACGCCGACCAAAGAACTACGGCTATGGCATCCTGCAACTGAGACAGCGGCAATCCCAGCAGAGGAAAGTAGGAACGTCATCCAACCACTCCAGGAAAATAAAATAACTAGCTCCTGTGAATCAAATATGAAAGATCCTGTCGTGAGATTGCCGCCCATTGACCCAGTCAGAGTCTACCCTAACCTGGAGTTCACCATGCAGTTAGCAAGATTAGAGCAGCCGACTACCCTGACTACTGCCTTGAGACACGTGGTCCGGGTGGGACATGAATATGGTAGGAAAGTCACCTTCTCGGTAATGGAGGCTGTAGACAGAATCCAACTTAAGTCAGTGAATCTCCCCACCGACTTCGGAGCCCTGCGAGACTTACTCAAAAAGGTCTTTGAAAGACGAGGCGAAAAGTTTGATTTGAACGACATATATGAACAAGCAGTATTAGCAAATGGACGTATCACATTTGACTGGAACAAGACCTGGCCACATGACAGAATCCATACATACTTTCCGTAAAAACTAATGACAAAAATCACCATCGGACAACTTAACGCCCACAACAGCAGACTTGTGATGCAGGAGCTACGCAAGGAAGTGGAGGAGAGGAGACTGGATCTGATCTGCCTGCAAGAGCCGTACTCCCTAAATGGAAAATTAGTGTTTACAGCCGCGACATGGCAAGTCATAAGCAGAGGAGAAGACCCGAGATCGGCTATAATTATCACAAACAAAATTTTAAGAGCCATAGTTCTTACACAATACACAACAAGCCACTGCAACGTCGTGGAGCTGCAATCTCCATCTGGTAATATTATCCTAATCAATATGTACTTCCAGTATGGTGATGATATCGAAGAACACCTTACACACCTTACTGCAGTTATCACGGCGTTGCGGGGGCGAAAAGTAATTATAACTGCCGACATTAATGCTAAATCCCCCCTATGGTACAGTGGCACAAGAGACCCTAACGGTGAGAAGGCAGAAGAGGCCATCATGGCCATGCAGCTAGTGGTGGCAAATAAGCCTGGAAACCCCCCCACATATGTGGCGGGAGGTGGCCAAGGCACAAACATCGATGTGACCTTGGCTACGCCTAACGTGGCACACTTAATTCAACAGTGGAAAGTGGTAGAAAACGCCACCACCAGTGACCACAACCTTATTACCTTCAGTGTGGGAGACAGGGAGAGCTGCTGGACCATGGGGTGGGAGATGCAATACAATTACAAAAGAGCCGACTGGGAGAAGCTAGCTAGGGAGTGCGACATTCCTGCATTACCAGAAGGTGACGGACACCTGGACTATGACATAGACAACAGAGCTGAAGAACTGATGACGACAATAACTCGAGCGGTAAAGGCTGCTGTACCTACTAGGAGGAAGGCCATAGCGGCCTCTCCGTCACCATGGTCAGCTGAGCTAGAGGAGATGCGCCAGTCTGTCAGAAGGCTTAGGAGGCACTACCAGCGCAGTGTCGTCTGGCTAGAGAGACAAAGACGGCTGCAACTATACCGGGAAGCGAAAGAAAATTTCCAAAGACGCCTACGTGAGGTCAGATCCGAAAGCTGGGAACACTTTGTACTAAATCAACTCGCTCTAGACCCTTGGGGAGTTCCCTACAAGCTTGTCCGGGAAAAAATCCGCTCTCCGATGGAGCTCTCAACCGTCAGGCGTGGGGATGGGATGACAGAGTCTTGGCAGGAAACTGCTGAGGTCCTTCTCCAGTCCCTGCTGCCTGATGACACAGCGGATGGAGAAACTGACGAACAACAGCAGCTGAGGGAGAGCTATAACAACAACGAATATGGAAACAACACGGCAGTCTACCCCTTCTCTGAAGAGGAGGTAGCTGCCCATATAAAATCCCTGAAGATAGGGAAAGCTCCCGGGCCAGATGGCATTGTGGCGGAGGTGGTGCAGTTTCTGGCTCCCCAGATAGTCGCCCCTCTAACCCATCTCTATAATGAATGTCTCAGGCAACAAAAGTTCCCTCGTATATGGAAGAGGGCAAATGTAGTGATAATTAAGAAAGGAGCTGACAAAGACCCAGCAGAAACAAAGTCCTACCGTCCAATCTGCCTGCTTGATCTGCTTGGGAAGGTTCTGGAGAGACTGCTGGCTGACAGACTGACTGCACACCGAGTGCTGTGCGGGATGAGCAGCAGACAATTCGGCTTCAGGCCTGGGCGATCAGCATCTGATGCAATCGCCCTGGCGGCTGAGGTCTGTGGCTCTACCCCGTACAAGTACGTTGTTGGCATCATGGTGGACATAAGTGGCGCCTTCGACAACCTGTGGTGGCCTTCGCTCTTCTCCTGTTTACGGGAGAAGGAGTGCCCAGGGCTGCTATATGGGTGTCTGAGGAGCTATTGTAAGGATCGGGAGGTCTGGCTATCATCCCCTAGCACAAGGGTAACAAAAATAATCACCAAGGGATGTCCCCAGGGCTCCGTACTAGGTCCCCTGTTTTGGGACATCCACATGGAACCTCTATTAGACACACTACAGCAAAGTGACGACGTGCTAGAGGTGATAGCCTACGCTGATGACCTCCTCTTACTGGTTGGCGGCCGAAGCCGAGAAGACATAGAACCCAAAATAGAACGTGCAATAGAAAAACTACAACTTTGGTGCCGAAAAACGAAAATGACAATTTCACCAACAAAGTCAACATATCTCCTTCTTAAGGGACAGCTAGTCAGGAATCCTACAGTTAGGATAGAGGGCTCACCTGTCCTCAGACGACGTGAGACTCGATACCTGGGCATCATCATTGATGAGAGGTGGTCATTCGGCAGACACATTGAAACCGTAACACAAAGAGCCTTACAAGTACTCAACAACCTCATCTCCATTGGGCATAAACGTTTCCACCTCCCACCACATCTTATCAAATTATATCATAACAGCATACTCACCTCCATAGTGGGTTACGGTTCTGGAGTCTGGGCACACAGGCTCACGAGGGTGGTGCCTGCCATGACAGTGAGAAGAATACAAAGAAACATGATTATGAGATCAACAGGGGCTTACAGGACCACACCAGGAGGGGCCCTATTAGTCATAATGGGACTCTGCCCCTTAGACATTAAAATTCGTGAGCAGGCGGCCTGGTACTGGGCAAAAAAGGGGAATATGGATAAGATAGAAGAAATTTTGGGGAGTAGGACAGAAAACAAAGTTGAGATCAGGTTAAGAGGGGGTCAGCTGTGGCAACAGTCATGGGAAAACGAAGAAACAGGACGAAGAACATTCAACTTTTTACCGGACGTTAGGGAAAGATTGGAAATGAAGTATTTCGAACCAACTAGGGGATTGATCCACCTTCTCACTGGCCATGGACCCTATCCGACATACTTATGTCGATTTGGAAGAAAGGCGACACCCGCGTGTGACTGTGGTGCTCCGGAGGGTACTCCTGACCATGTAGTCTACGAGTGCCCCTCTTTCAATGATGTGGCCTCTGTGTTACGCGACCAACTACCCCACAACGACACATTCAGACTCTTAAGACAACGCGACACTTTTCAGACTATCAACGAACTGGCAAACGCGGTATCACAGAAAGTCTTAAGGGACTATCTGCGAGAACCCAACTAGCCCCATACTAAGACACAATAATACCGATGAAGTCTAGTACCCTATTCCCAAGCCGCCCGAACCCGGAAAGGCCGACTCGTCAGTCGAGAATCCGCCGCGCTCGGGATCAGGGGGAGTGGGGTGCACCAATAACCTAAATTAGACAACGCACCTGAAATTGACCTTAGGATAAGTTTAGTTGTAGAACCTAGTTTATAGACTTCAATTATAGGAACCTGCAGCGACTAACACCATGGCCTGCCCAGTGTCAGGGGCACGCTCATTGGGGTTCGCTCAATGAGCAAGGCCTTACAGTAGGTTTATATTCCAGCTGACACATTTGTAACGCTGCAGGCTATAGCGACTAGTCCATAGTTAGTAGTTAATTAGGATACCACTTAGTACTTAGAACATATAACTATGCCCATTGTAGTTTTCATATAGTGCATAACCAACTAGTCACTAAGTTGAATGTAGAATAGCTGCAAAAAGATGAATAAATGTATATGTATAACGGCCCACTAATCATATAAGGTAGTGGGCTACATTGTATGATTAATATGTAATTGGAAATAAAGAATTTTTTTTTTTTTTTTTTTTTTTTTAAAAAAAAAAGTATTTATATCAAGTTTTGAACACCGCTCTTCCCGGCGGCCGTGTCTGCACGGCGGGAATTATGCCGCCCCTCGGTACACCCGTCCGCGCCTTACATGTAGGACAGCGACGCCCTCAGTGCACGTCGGCGGACTCTATGAAAGTATTTATATCAAGTTTTGAACACCGCTCTTCCCGGCGGCCATGTCTGCACGGCGGGAATTGTACCGCCCCTCGTTACACCCGCCCGCGCCTTACATGTAGGACAGCGACGCCCTCAGTGCACGTCGGCGGACTCTATGAAACTATTTATATCAAGTTTTGAACACCGCTCTTCCCGGCGGCCGTGTCTGCACGGCGGGAATTATGCCGCCCCTCGTTACACCCGCCCGCGCCTTACATGTAGGACAGCGACGCCCTCAGTGCACGTCGGCGGACTCTATGAAACTATTTATATCAAGTTTTGAACACCGCTCTTCCCGGCGGCCGTGTCTGCACGGCGGGAATTATGCCGCCCCTCGTTACACCCGCCCGCGCCTTACATGTAGGACAGCGACGCCCTCAGTGCACGTCGGCGGACTCTATGAAAGTATTTATATCAAGTTTTGAACACCGCTCTTCCCGGCGGCCGTGTCTGCACGGCGGGAATTATGCCGCCCCTCGTTACACCCGCCCGCGCCTTACATGTAGGACAGCGACGCCCTCAGTGCACGTAGGCGGACTCTATGAAACTATTTATATCAAGTTTTGAACACCGCTCTTCCCGGCGGCCATGTCTGCACGGCGGGAATTATGCCGCCCCTCGTTACACCCGCCCGCGCCTTACATGTAGGACAGCGACGCCCTCAGTGCACGTCGGCGGACTCTATGAAAGTATTTATATCAAGTTTTGAACACCGCTCTTCCCGGCGGCCGTGTCTGCACGGCGGGAATTATGCCGCCCCTCGTTACACCCGCCCGCGCCTTACATGTAGGACAGCGACGCCCTCAGTGCACGTCGGCGGACTCTATGAAAGTATTTGTATCAAGTTTTGAACACCGCTCTTCCCGGCGGCCGTGTCTGCACGGCGGGAATTGTACCGCCCCTCGTTACACCCGCCCGCGCCTTACATGTAGGACAGCGACGCCCTCAGTGCACGTCGGCGGACTCTATGAAAGTATTTATATCAAGTTTTGAACACCGCTCTTCCCGGCGGCCGTGTCTGCACGGCGGGAATTATGCCGCCCCTCGGTACACCCGTCCGCGCCTTACATGTAGGACAGCGACGCCCTCAGTGCACGTCGGCGGACTCTATGAAAGTATTTATATCAAGTTTTGAACACCGCTCTTCCCGGCGGCCGTGTCTGCACGGCGGGAATTATGCCGCCCCTCGGTACACCCGTCCGCGCCTTACATGTAGGACAGCGACGCCCTCAGTGCACGTCGGCGGACTCTATGAAACTATTTATATCAAGTTTTGAACACCGCTCTTCCCGGCGGCCGTGTCTGCACGGCGGGAATTATGCCGCCCCTCGTTACACCCGCCCGCGCCTTACATGTAGGACAGCGACGCCCTCAGTGCACGTCGGCGGACTCTATGAAACTATTTATATCAAGTTTTGAACACCGCTCTTCCCGGCGGCCGTGTCTGCACGGCGGGAATTATGCCGCCCCTCGTTACACCCGCCCGCGCCTTACATGTAGGACAGCGACGCCCTCAGTGCACGTCGGCGGACTCTATGAAACTATTTATATCAAGTTTTGAACACCGCTCTTCCCGGCGGCCGTGTCTGCACGGCGGGAATTATGCCGCCCCTCGTTACACCCGCCCGCGCCTTACATGTAGGACAGCGACGCCCTCAGTGCACGTCGGCGGACTCTATGAAAGTATTTGTATCAAGTTTTGAACACCGCTCTTCCCGGCGGCCGTGTCTGCACGGCGGGAATTGTACCGCCCCTCGTTACACCCGCCCGCGCCTTACATGTAGGACAGCGACGCCCTCAGTGCACGTCGGCGGACTCTATGAAAGTATTTATATCAAGTTTTGAACACCGCTCTTCCCGGCGGCCGTGTCTGCACGGCGGGAATTGTACCGCCCCTCGTTACACCCGCCCGCGCCTTACATGTAGGACAGCGACGCCCTCAGTGCACGTCGGCGGACTCTATGAAAGTATTTATATCAAGTTTTGAACACCGCTCTTCCCGGCGGCCGTGTCTGCACGGCGGGAATTATGCCGCCCCTCGTTACACCCGCCCGCGCCTTACATGTAGGACAGCGACGCCCTCAGTGCACGTCGGCGGACTCTATGAAAGTATTTATATCAAGTTTTGAACACCGCTCTTCCCGGCGGCCGTGTCTGCACGGCGGGAATTGTACCGCCCCTCGTTACATCCGCCCGCGCCTTACATGTAGGACAGCGACGCCCTCAGTGCACGTCGGCGGACTCTATGAAAGTATTTATATCAAGTTTTGAACACCGCTCTTCCCGGCGGCCGTGTCTGCACGGCGGGAATTATGCCGCCCCTCGGTACACCCGTCCGCGCCTTACATGTAGGACAGCGACGCCCTCAGTGCACGTCGGCGGACTCTATGAAAGTATTTATATCAAGTTTTGAACACCGCTCTTCCCGGCGGCCGTGTCTGCACGGCGGGAATTATGCCGCCCCTCGTTACACCCGCCCGCGCCTTACATGTAGGACAGCGACGCCCTCAGTGCACGTCGGCGGACTCTATGAAAGTATTTGTATCAAGTTTTGAACACCGCTCTTCCCGGCGGCCGTGTCTGCACGGCGGGAATTGTACCGCCCCTCGTTACACCCGCCCGCGCCTTACATGTAGGACAGCGACGCCCTCAGTGCACGTCGGCGGACTCTATGAAAGTATTTATATCAAGTTTTGAACACCGCTCTTCCCGGCGGCCGTGTCTGCACGGCGGGAATTATGCCGCCCCTCGGTACACCCGTCCGCGCCTTACATGTAGGACAGCGACGCCCTCAGTGCACGTCGGCGGACTCTATGAAAGTATTTATATCAAGTTTTGAACACCGCTCTTCCCGGCGGCCGTGTCTGCACGGCGGGAATTGTACCGCCCCTCGTTACACCCGCCCGCGCCTTACATGTAGGACAGCGACGCCCTCAGTGCACGTCGGCGGACTCTATGAAACTATTTATATCAAGTTTTGAACACCGCTCTTCCCGGCGGCCGTGTCTGCACGGCGGGAATTATGCCGCCCCTCGGTACACCCGCCCGCGCCTTACATGTAGGACAGCGACGCCCTCAGTGCACGTCGGCGGACTCTATGAAACTATTTATATCAAGTTTTGAACACCGCTCTTCCCGGCGGCCGTGTCTGCACGGCGGGAATTATGCCGCCCCTCGTTACACCCGCCCGCGCCTTACATGTAGGACAGCGACGCCCTCAGTGCACGTCGGCGGACTCTATGAAAGTATTTGTATCAAGTTTTGAACACCGCTCTTCCCGGCGGCCGTGTCTGCACGGCGGGAATTGTACCGCCCCTCGTTACACCCGCCCGCGCCTTACATGTAGGACAGCGACGCCCTCAGTGCACGTCGGCGGACTCTATGAAAGAATTTATATCAAGTTTTGAACACCGCTCTTCCCGGCGGCCGTGTCTGCACGGCGGGAATTATGCCGCCCCTCGGTACACCCGTCCGCGCCTTACATGTAGGACAGCGACGCCCTCAGTGCACGTCGGCGGACTCTATGAAACTATTTATATCAAGTTTTGAACACCGCTCTTCCCGGCGGCCGTGTCTGCACGGCGGGAATTATGCCGCCCCTCGGTACACCCGCCCGCGCCTTACATGTAGGACAGCGACGCCCTCAGTGCACGTCGGCGGACTCTATGAAACTATTTATATCAAGTTTTGAACACCGCTCTTCCCGGCGGCCGTGTCTGCACGGCGGGAATTATGCCGCCCCTCGTTACACCCGCCCGCGCCTTACATGTAGGACAGCGACGCCCTCAGTGCACGTCGGCGGACTCTATGAAACTATTTATATCAAGTTTTGAACACCGCTCTTCCCGGCGGCCGTGTCTGCACGGCGGGAATTATGCCGCCCCTCGGTACACCCGCCCGCGCCTTACATGTAGGACAGCGACGCCCTCAGTGCACGTCGGCGGACTCTATGAAACTATTTATATCAAGTTTTGAACACCGCTCTTCCCGGCGGCCGTGTCTGCACGGCGGGAATTATGCCGCCCCTCGTTACACCCGCCCGCGCCTTACATGTAGGACAGCGACGCCCTCAGTGCACGTCGGCGGACTCTATGAAAGTATTTATATCAAGTTTTGAACACCGCTCTTCCCGGCGGCCGTGTCTGCACGGCGGGAATTATGCCGCCCCTCGTTACACCCGCCCGCGCCTTACATGTAGGACAGCGACGCCCTCAGTGCACGTCGGCGGACTCTATGAAAGTATTTATATCAAGTTTTGAACACCGCTCTTCCCGGCGGCCGTGTCTGCACGGCGGGAATTATGCCGCCCCTCGGTACACCCGTCCGCGCCTTACATGTAGGACAGCGACGCCCTCAGTGCACGTCGGCAGACTCTATGAAACTATTTATATCAAGTTTTGAACACCGCTCTTCCCGGCGGCCGTGTCTGCAAGGCGGGAATTATGCCGCCCCTCGGTACACCCGCCCGCGCCTTACATGTAGGACAGCGACGCCCTCAGTGCACGTCGGCGGACTCTATGAAACTATTTATATCAAGTTTTGAACACCGCTCTTCCCGGCGGCCGTGTCTGCACGGCGGGAATTATGCCGCCCCTCGTTACACCCGCCCGCGCCTTACATGTAGGACAGCGACGCCCTCAGTGCACGTCGGCGGACTCTATGAAAGTATTTATATCAAGTTTTGAACACCGCTCTTCCCGGCGGCCGTGTCTGCACGGCGGGAATTATGCCGCCCCTCGGTACACCCGCCCGCGCCTTACATGTAGGACAGCGACGCCCTCAGTGCACGTCGGCGGACTCTATGAAAGTATTTATATCAAGTTTTGAACACCGCTCTTCCCGGCGGCCGTGTCTGCACGGCGGGAATTATGCCGCCCCTCGTTACACCCGCCCGCGCCTTACATGTAGGACAGCGACGCCCTCAGTGCACGTCGGCGGACTCTATGAAAGTATTTATATCAAGTTTTGAACACCGCTCTTCCCGGCGGCCGTGTCTGCACGGCGGGAATTGTACCGCCCCTCGTTACATCCGCCCGCGCCTTACATGTAGGACAGCGACGCCCTCAGTGCACGTCGGCGGACTCTATGAAAGTATTTATATCAAGTTTTGAACACCGCTCTTCCCGGCGGCCGTGTCTGCACGGCGGGAATTATGCCGCCCCTCGGTACACCCGTCCGCGCCTTACATGTAGGACAGCGACGCCCTCAGTGCACGTCGGCGGACTCTATGAAAGTATTTATATCAAGTTTTGAACACCGCTCTTCCCGGCGGCCGTGTCTGCACGGCGGGAATTATGCCGCCCCTCGTTACACCCGCCCGCGCCTTACATGTAGGACAGCGACGCCCTCAGTGCACGTCGGCGGACTCTATGAAAGTATTTGTATCAAGTTTTGAACACCGCTCTTCCCGGCGGCCGTGTCTGCACGGCGGGAATTGTACCGCCCCTCGTTACACCCGCCCGCGCCTTACATGTAGGACAGCGACGCCCTCAGTGCACGTCGGCGGACTCTATGAAAGTATTTATATCAAGTTTTGAACACCGCTCTTCCCGGCGGCCGTGTCTGCACGGCGGGAATTATGCCGCCCCTCGGTACACCCGTCCGCGCCTTACATGTAGGACAGCGACGCCCTCAGTGCACGTCGGCGGACTCTATGAAAGTATTTATATCAAGTTTTGAACACCGCTCTTCCCGGCGGCCGTGTCTGCACGGCGGGAATTGTACCGCCCCTCGTTACACCCGCCCGCGCCTTACATGTAGGACAGCGACGCCCTCAGTGCACGTCGGCGGACTCTATGAAACTATTTATATCAAGTTTTGAACACCGCTCTTCCCGGCGGCCGTGTCTGCACGGCGGGAATTATGCCGCCCCTCGGTACACCCGCCCGCGCCTTACATGTAGGACAGCGACGCCCTCAGTGCACGTCGGCGGACTCTATGAAACTATTTATATCAAGTTTTGAACACCGCTCTTCCCGGCGGCCGTGTCTGCACGGCGGGAATTATGCCGCCCCTCGTTACACCCGCCCGCGCCTTACATGTAGGACAGCGACGCCCTCAGTGCACGTCGGCGGACTCTATGAAAGTATTTGTATCAAGTTTTGAACACCGCTCTTCCCGGCGGCCGTGTCTGCACGGCGGGAATTGTACCGCCCCTCGTTACACCCGCCCGCGCCTTACATGTAGGACAGCGACGCCCTCAGTGCACGTCGGCGGACTCTATGAAAGAATTTATATCAAGTTTTGAACACCGCTCTTCCCGGCGGCCGTGTCTGCACGGCGGGAATTATGCCGCCCCTCGGTACACCCGTCCGCGCCTTACATGTAGGACAGCGACGCCCTCAGTGCACGTCGGCGGACTCTATGAAACTATTTATATCAAGTTTTGAACACCGCTCTTCCCGGCGGCCGTGTCTGCACGGCGGGAATTATGCCGCCCCTCGGTACACCCGCCCGCGCCTTACATGTAGGACAGCGACGCCCTCAGTGCACGTCGGCGGACTCTATGAAACTATTTATATCAAGTTTTGAACACCGCTCTTCCCGGCGGCCGTGTCTGCACGGCGGGAATTATGCCGCCCCTCGTTACACCCGCCCGCGCCTTACATGTAGGACAGCGACGCCCTCAGTGCACGTCGGCGGACTCTATGAAACTATTTATATCAAGTTTTGAACACCGCTCTTCCCGGCGGCCGTGTCTGCACGGCGGGAATTATGCCGCCCCTCGGTACACCCGCCCGCGCCTTACATGTAGGACAGCGACGCCCTCAGTGCACGTCGGCGGACTCTATGAAACTATTTATATCAAGTTTTGAACACCGCTCTTCCCGGCGGCCGTGTCTGCACGGCGGGAATTATGCCGCCCCTCGTTACACCCGCCCGCGCCTTACATGTAGGACAGCGACGCCCTCAGTGCACGTCGGCGGACTCTATGAAAGTATTTATATCAAGTTTTGAACACCGCTCTTCCCGGCGGCCGTGTCTGCACGGCGGGAATTATGCCGCCCCTCGTTACACCCGCCCGCGCCTTACATGTAGGACAGCGACGCCCTCAGTGCACGTCGGCGGACTCTATGAAAGTATTTATATCAAGTTTTGAACACCGCTCTTCCCGGCGGCCGTGTCTGCACGGCGGGAATTATGCCGCCCCTCGGTACACCCGTCCGCGCCTTACATGTAGGACAGCGACGCCCTCAGTGCACGTCGGCAGACTCTATGAAACTATTTATATCAAGTTTTGAACACCGCTCTTCCCGGCGGCCGTGTCTGCAAGGCGGGAATTATGCCGCCCCTCGGTACACCCGCCCGCGCCTTACATGTAGGACAGCGACGCCCTCAGTGCACGTCGGCGGACTCTATGAAACTATTTATATCAAGTTTTGAACACCGCTCTTCCCGGCGGCCGTGTCTGCACGGCGGGAATTATGCCGCCCCTCGTTACACCCGCCCGCGCCTTACATGTAGGACAGCGACGCCCTCAGTGCACGTCGGCGGACTCTATGAAAGTATTTATATCAAGTTTTGAACACCGCTCTTCCCGGCGGCCGTGTCTGCACGGCGGGAATTATGCCGCCCCTCGGTACACCCGCCCGCGCCTTACATGTAGGACAGCGACGCCCTCAGTGCACGTCGGCGGACTCTATGAAACTATTTATATCAAGTTTTGAACACCGCTCTTCCCGGCGGCCGTGTCTGCACGGCGGGAATTATGCCGCCCCTCGTTACACCCGCCCGCGCCTTACATGTAGGACAGCGACGCCCTCAGTGCACGTCGGCGGACTCAATGAAACTATTTGTCTGGCGTGAGGTCAGTCGCTCGACGGCGCGTTTCGGCGCGGGCCCGCCCGTTGCCGGCGCGCCGTAAGGCACGGAGGCTCGCACTGGGGCGTATCGCTTTCCAGTCGGGCGTGCCGCGGCAGTCCTCACTCGGGGAAGTGAAGCGTCTCTTACAGCCTCTCCTTCCCAAGTGGCTCTTTCCGCCTTCCCGTGGTGCCAGACGTCAAGCTCGGCATTCTGCCTTGCGTCAAAAGGGAGAGCTGCGACCCAACCCGATGCGAAAGCGAAGGGTGCGTGGCACAGGGGGAGCTGTGTCGAGGGACCGAACACCAGTCCCTTTCTGTTCGCAGGGTACAGACCAGCAGGTGCTCTGCATGCCGGCGACCTCGTTTGTCGGCGTGGGATCACGGCGCGAGTCGGCAAGGGTGCTTCGCCGCGCCCCTGGGTAACCGGGGCGTGTTCTGCCAAACCCAGGTGGTGGTGACATCGCCTGGGCCAGGTTAGATGGGCCCAGACCGCCGAACGACTGGGGGACCGACCCACCACCTGAGTAGGAGTGGGTCCTTGGCCTTCAGGTGGAAACTCGGGCTAGTAGGCGGCGAAGGGCGAGGGGTGCATCCGCCTCTCCGGAGTGCGGGGTGCACTTGCCGAGGAGCGTCGGGTGAAATCGTCGACGACGAGGCCTTCGATGGGGACCAGTGCGCTGGCAACGGCGCGTTGAACCCTGCAGCTCTGGAGTGCCCTTGACCTAGGGGCGAGGTCGGTGGGCGAGCTGCAATAGTCCCCCCCCATGCCAGAGGAGCCGGTCCGGGGTAAGAGACGGGCTCCCATCTTTTATCACTCGTCTACAAACATGGCAGATCCTGAGACGAGTGACTCTAGTGCGACCTCGAGGGCGTCGATGGCGACTGTTCCTGCCTCACAGGAGGAAGTGGAACAGAACGAGCAAAGCACACGCGAAAGACACACCAAAATAAGTCAAATCCTTGACTCGAGTGTGAAAAATGGTAAAATAAGCCAGGCTGCAGTCCTGGCAATCAAAAATGAGCTCGCTGCTTGGGCCATTGCTAGTGCTAAGCTTGAGGGGCGACTCGAAGAACTTGAAAAAGAAAATAATAGACTCAGGCAGCAGCCAACTAAAACCTGGGCTGCAGTGGCTGCACAAGCAGTCACAAAACCCCAAACCACGACAGAGACAATTGCCAAGGTTACTAAAAGGCCGGATACGGCGGTCTTTTTAAGACCCCTGCCCGGGCAAACAATTAAAAAGGTACAAGAAATTTTCACTACCACAATTGATCCCGCTAAAGATAAAATTAAAATCAATAAAGTCAAAGCAACAAAGAATGTGGTTGTAGTTGATGTAGCAACTGAGGAAGACAGGGATAAGATCTTAAAGCATGCTAAACTGAACATGGCAGTTAAATGTGAGCCACCAAAGAAGCGCAACCCGCTGGTGATCCTTTATGACATACCTGTAGCATTAACAGAGTCAGACATCTATGAGACGCTTTACAATCAAAACTTTGATGATTTGGAATGGGAAAGTTTCAGAAATGACTTTAAATTGAGATTTAAAACAGGGCCCCGGGAGCGTGATGTCGTACATCACGTTGCCGAGGTCTCAGGAAAGATGTGGCGAAGAATCACCACTATGGGGAGAGTATATATAGGTTTTCACGCAATTAACGTGCGAGATTACCTAGTGGTTCCGAGATGCCACAACTGTGGCGACTTGGATCACATACATAAGCATTGTGAGAGGAGGCCGGCTTGCTCCAAGTGCGGGTCAGAAGATCATTCAAGGAAAAATTGCAGCAAAACTGGAATCTGCATACCTTGTACTAAAAGAGGCAAAAAGTCATGCAACACTACCGGTAGAAATTGCCCTACCTACAGGATGCTTGAGCAGAGACTCATAGCCAGAATCGATTATGGCTGAGTCCCCCAATGGGAACAGGAAGCCCAAAAGAAAGTCTCCCAGCAAGAGGTTGAGGGATGCTTTAAGGGCCAATAAATTCAAAGAATTTATACAGAAAATCACGAGGCCACAACACCTGGCAGTCACAATGAAAGATGTCGGTATTCAGAGAGATCCTTGTGATCAGAAAGAAGCACCCTCCCCTCCGAAACGGGGACAAAGGTCGCAAGAAGATCAAGTACGACCACTCGGGCATCCTGTGGTAGGGAGATTGTTAGAGACAGACGATCCTAATACTAAAAGTCATGAAGATCAAGTACAAGTTAACAAAATAAGCAGCACCTGTGTACCCACAAATATAGGTACACCAATAAGCCCATCCATAGTACGAGGACCAGGAATAGATCCTGTCAGGATTTATCCCAATTTGGAGCATGCTTTACAGCTGTCTAGACTTGAAGAGCCGGCCACCCTCACAACAGCCCTGAGGCATGTGGTGCGTGTCGGCCATGAATACGGCAGAGACATTACCTTCCCAGTGATGGAGGCTGTAGACAGAATACAGCTCAAGACAATGAATCTCCCCACAGATTTCGGAGCCCTGCGAGACCTGGTTCAGAAAGTGTTTGAAAGGCGCAACGAAAAGTTTGACCTCAATGAATTATATAATCAATCTGTCATAACTAACGGAAGAATTGCTCACGACTGGCGCAAAAACTGGCCAGAGTCTCATATACATACATACTTCCCACGTGAGCCAGTTAAGAGTGGGACAGATGAACGCACATAATAGTAAACTGGTCTTGCAGGAACTCCGGAAAGTGGTGGAGGAGAAGAGTCTAGATGTAGTCTGCATACAGGAGCCATACTCCCAGGCTGGACGGATCCCGTTCACCGCAGCCACTTGGCAACAAATATATAATCCAGGAGAACCAAGAGCTGCAGTCATAATTACAAACAAAGCATTGAGAGCCACTGTGTTAGCGCAATTCTTGGATGACCACTGCAACGTCGTGGAGCTCCACTCACCAACAGGAATACTATACCTGGTCAATATGTACTTCCAGTACGGAAGACCAATAGATGAATTCTTGGACAAGCTCGTGCAAATAGCCACGGCGTTGCGGGGACACAAAATCCTTGTGACTGTGGACATCAATGCTAAATCCCCCCTGTGGTTCAGTGGTACTCAAGACGATCGAGGAGAACAAGCTGTCGACACCATCATGTCACTACAACTCATGGTCGCTAACAAACAGGGAAACCCTCCCACCTACACTGGGGGGGGGTGGACACGGTACAAACATTGACGTTACTCTAGTAACGCCAAACCTCGCAACAAAAATATCTAATTGGACAGTTTGGGACCGGATTACCACAAGTGACCATAACCTCATAACATTCATCATTGGAGACAGCGAGTGCCACTGGGACATAGGGTGGGAAACACAACTTAACTACAACAAAACCGATTGGGACCGACTGGCTAGGGAGTGTGACATCCCTGCATTGCTGGAGGGTGATGTCAACATAGAAGAATACGCCCGAGATCTCACTAATGCAATAACTAAGGCAGTCAAGGCAGCGGTACCTGCCAGGAGGAGGGCCATCGCGGCCTCCCCTTCACCATGGTCAGCCGAACTGGGGCAAATGCGCCAAGCAGTACGGAGGGCGAGGAGGTATTACCAGCGGTGTGCCGTCTGGCAAGAAAAGCAGCGATGGCTACAAACATACCGAGAAGCCAAAGAACAGTTTCAACAAGAACTCAAGGCTGTAAGGATGAGGAGCTGGGAGAAATATGTGCAAAGCCAATTGGCTACAGACCCCTGGGGACTACCCTATAAAATAGTAAGGGAAAAAATTAAATCACCTATGGTGTTATCTACCGTCAGGAGTGGGGACCGGATGACGGAGACCTGGCAGGAAACTGCGGGGGTCCTACTCCGTGCCCTACTGCCTGACGATAGAGAGGAAGATGATACAGAAGAACAACTTAGAATAAGAAGAGAGAACCAACGGGTCTACGAAAACAATCGTGTCGTCTACCCCTTCTCTGAAGAAGAGGTAAACTCCCAAATAAAAGCGCTCAAAAGAGGCAAAGCTCCTGGTCCAGACGGTATAACCGCGGAGGTGATACAGTACCTCGCCCCCCAGCTGGTGGCACCTCTCACTCAGCTGTACAACGAGTGTTTACGGCTTCGGACCTTCCCCTCGATATGGAAGAAGGCTAACGTAGTGATAATTAAGAAAGGCCCGGACAAAGACCCCAAAGAAGCCAAGTCGTACAGACCCATATGTCTGCTGGACTTGTTGGGCAAGCTCTTTGAGAGGCTGCTGGCAGACAGGTTGGCTGCACACCGAGTCTTGTGTGGGATGAGTGACAGGCAGTTCGGTTTTCGGGCAGGGCGGTCGGCGTCTGACGCAATCGCCCTGGCCGCGGATGTCTGTGGCTCTGCCCCGCACAAGTATGTAGTCGGCATCATGGTGGACATCAGTGGCGCCTTCGACAACCTGTGGTGGCCTTCGCTCTTCTCCTGCTTGCGGGAGAAAGAATGCCCAGGGCCGCTATATGGCTGTC
Organism: Schistocerca piceifrons; assembly: GCF_021461385.2. NCBI lineage: Eukaryota > Metazoa > Arthropoda > Insecta > Orthoptera > Acrididae > Schistocerca > Schistocerca piceifrons. Next base: position 24,933 of record NW_025728719.1, read on the forward strand.
TGAGGAGCTATTGTGAAGACAGGGAGGTCTGGCTATCGGCCCCTAGCGGCAAAGTCAGCAAGAAAATCACCAAGGGGTGTCCTCAGGGATCGGTCCTGGGGCCCCTCTTTTGGGATATAAACATGGAGCCACTCTTGGAAGAACTAAAGAGCAGTGAAGATGTGCTAGAGGTCATAGCCTACGCTGATGACCTCCTCCTGCTGGTCGGCGGCCGCAGCCGCGAAGATCTGGAACCAAAAATAGAAAGAGCCATTACAATACTAACCACATGGTGTCACAAAACAAAAATGACTATTGCACCCAATAAATCAACTTACCTGCTGCTCAAAGGCCAACTCACTAGAAATCCTACCGTTAGAATAAATGGTCTACCAGTTATCAGGCGCCGCGAAGCCCGGTATCTTGGTGTCATCGTCGACGAGAGGTGGAACTATACATCACATATAGACACAGCAACACAGAGATCACTCACTGTACTAAACAACCTAATAGGTATAGGACACAAAAGATTCCACCTCCCACCTGACCTCATAAAATTATATCACAATAGCATTCTTACATCCATAGTAGGCTACGGGTCAGCGGTCTGGGCACACAGGCTCACGAGGGTCATGCCTGCCGTGGCCATAAGGAGAGTGCAGCGAAATATGCTCCTACGCTCAGTGGGCGCATACAGAACAACCCCAGGAGGGGCACTTTTAGTACTAATGGGGTTATGTCCACTGGACATAAAAATAAGAGAACAGGCCACCTGGTACTGGATAAAGAAAAATCGAAGGGAAAAGATTGAGGAAATTATGGGGATATATATAGGGGACAAACCAAGTATCAAAAGAAGGGGCATGGAATTATGCCAAAATCTTTGGGACAGCGACGAAACTGGCCGCAGAACACATGAACTGCTTCCGAACATAAAGGAAAGGCTAGAACTCGCTTATATCAAACCAACTAGGGGATTGCTGCACCTCCTTACCGGGCACGGACCCTATCCGACATATCTTTGTCGGTTTGGGAAAAGGGCAACACCAGCGTGCGACTGTGGAGCAGAGCTAGGCACTCCAGACCATGTGGTGTACGAGTGTCCTCTCTTCGACGATGTTGCACAACAATTTAGGGAACAATTGCCTAACAACGACACGTACCACTTGCTCAGGCACGAAACCACATTCAATATCCTGAACCACCTAACAAACAAAATATCGAGCAAAGTCCTCACAGAATATCTCGATAACAACCGATAAATGAATTAAACCGGACTTGCCAGGTACGCCCCCCTGTTCCGCCGGAACGTGGACTTGGCCAGCCGCCTCACGGCTGGAATCCGCCAGGTTTTTGGAATAGGTTGGGGGGTAGTACATCACCACGGACTTGACACGCACCGACTATGACACTAGATATAAGATTAGTTATAAGATCAATCTAGGATATTAGAAATAGTATAGAACTGCAGCGAAAGCATCAATGGCCCGCCCAGTGCCAGGGGCACTCCCACTGGGATTAGCTCAGTGGGAATGGCCAAACAAGTAGGTTTGTATCTATTCTGGCACGCATGTAACGCTGCAGGTAGTGTAGTCATAACAACAACAACTAACATAAAGTATGATAGATTAACCCCCATAGTGGTGATGGAATGTAGAATGAAAAACCTGTAGTGTTAATATATTAAGTAGCTGCAGATACAAATTAGTAATAACTTAGGACCTACTAATGTATTTAGGTAGTAGGTTATATTGTAACATGATATTGATGAAATAAAGTTTTTTTTTTTTTTTTTTTTTAAAAAAAAAAAAAAAAAAAAGTATTTATATCAAGTTTTGAACACCGCTCTTCCCGGCGGCCGTGTCTGCACGGCGGGAATTGTACCGCCCCTCGTTACACCCGCCCGCGCCTTACATGTAGGACAGCGACGCCCTCAGTGCACGTCGGCGGACTCTATGAAAGTATTTATATCAAGTTTTGAACACCGCTCTTCCCGGCGGCCGTGTCTGCACGGCGGGAATTATGCCGCCCCTCGGTACACCCGTCCGCGCCTTACATGTAGGACAGCGACGCCCTCAGTGCACGTCGGCGGACTCTATGAAACTATTTATATCAAGTTTTGAACACCGCTCTTCCCGGCGGCCGTGTCTGCACGGCGGGAATTGTACCGCCCCTCGTTACATCCGCCCGCGCCTTACATGTAGGACAGCGACGCCCTCAGTGCACGTCGGCGGACTCTATGAAAGTATTTATATCAAGTTTTGAACACCGCTCTTCCCGGCGGCCGTGTCTGCACGGCGGGAATTATGCCGCCCCTCGGTACACCCGCCCGCGCCTTACATGTAGGACAGCGACGCCCTCAGTGCACGTCGGCGGACTCTATGAAACTATTTATATCAAGTTTTGAACACCGCTCTTCCCGGCGGCCGTGTCTGCACGGCGGGAATTATGCCGCCCCTCGGTACACCCGCCCGCGCCTTACATGTAGGACAGCGACGCCCTCAGTGCACGTCGGCGGACTCTATGAAACTATTTATATCAAGTTTTGAACACCGCTCTTCCCGGCGGCCGTGTCTGCACGGCGGGAATTATGCCGCCCCTCGGTACACCCGCCCGCGCCTTACATGTAGGACAGCGACGCCCTCAGTGCACGTCGGCGGACTCTATGAAAGTATTTATATCAAGTTTTGAACACCGCTCTTCCCGGCGGCCGTGTCTGCACGGCGGGAATTATGCCGCCCCTCGGTACACCCGCCCGCGCCTTACATGTAGGACAGCGACGCCCTCAGTGCACGTCGGCGGACTCTATGAAACTATTTATATCAAGTTTTGAACACCGCTCTTCCCGGCGGCCGTGTCTGCACGGCGGGAATTATGCCGCCCCTCGGTACACCCGCCCGCGCCTTACATGTAGGACAGCGACGCCCTCAGTGCACGTCGGCGGACTCTATGAAAGTATTTATATCAAGTTTTGAACACCGCTCTTCCCGGCGGCCGTGTCTGCACGGCGGGAATTATGCCGCCCCTCGGTACACCCGCCCGCGCCTTACATGTAGGACAGCGACGCCCTCAGTGCACGTCGGCGGACTCTATGAAACTATTTATATCAAGTTTTGAACACCGCTCTTCCCGGCGGCCGTGTCTCAACGGCGGGAATTGTGCCGCCCCTCGTTACACCCGCCCGCGCCTTACATGTAGGACAGCGACGCTCTCAGTGCGATGCGAAAGCGAAGGGTGCGTGGCACAGGGGGAGCTGTGTCGAGGGACCGAACACCAGTCCCTTTCTGTTCGCAGGGCACAGACCAGCAGGTGCTCTGCATGCCGGCGACCTCGTTTGTCGGCGTGGGATCGCGGCGCGAGTCGGCAAGGGTGCTTCGCCGCGCCCCTGGGTAACCGGGGCGTGTTCTGCCAAACCCAGGAGGTGGTGACATCGCCTGGGCTAGGTTAGATGGGCCCAGACCGCCGAACGACTGGGGGACCGACCCACCACCTGAGTAGGAGTGGGTCCTCGGCCTTCAGGTGGAAACTCGGGCTAGTAGGCGGCGAAGGGCGAGGGGTGCATCCGCCTCTCCGGAGTGCGGGGTGCACTTGCCGAGGAGCGTCGAGTGAAATCGTCGACGACGAGGCCTTCGACGGGGACCAGTGCGCTGGCAACGGCGCGCTGAACCCTGCAGCTCAGGAGTGCCCTTGACCTAGGGGCGAGGTCGGTGGGCGAGCTGCAATAGTCCCCCCCCATGCCAGAGGAGCCAGTCCGGGGCAAGAGACGGGCTCCCAACTTTTTCACTCGTCAAATAAATCATGGCTGACCAAGAGACGAGTGAGTCGAGTGTTATTTCGAGGTGTTCGACACTCACTGTTCCCACCCCTGAAGAGGGCCTGGGGCAGAACGCAGAGAACGTGACAGAATGGCATACTAAGATAAATCAATTGTTAGACACTAGTATCAAAAATGGTAAAATTAGTAACACAGCAGTACTCTCAATTAAGAAGGAGCTCGCCGCCTGGGCTATCGCTAGCGCGAAGCTTGAGGGACGACTCGAGGAATTGGAAAAGGAAAATGAACGACTACGGAAACAGCCCACCAAAACGTGGGCAGGAGTGGTCGCACAAGCGGCCACCAAAACACAATCCACGAAAGAGACTATTGAAAAGGTATCCAAAAAGCCTGACACGGCTGTCTTCTTAAGACCCCTGCCAGGCCAGGATATCAAAAAAGTACAGGAATTATTCACAACTACTATAAATCCGGCAGCAGATAAAATAAAAATAAACAAGGTAAAGGCAACAAAAAACGTTGTTATAGTAGATGTTGCAACTGAAGAGGACAGGGACAAAATATTAAATCATGAAAAACTCGAAAAGGTTGTCAAGTGTGAACCGCCCAAAAAGCGGAATCCCTTAGTAATCCTATACGACGTACCCACTGCAATAAGCGAGAACGACATCTATGAGACAATAAATCAACAAAATTTTGAGAACATGAGTCTGGACAGTTTCAAAAAAGAGTTCAAATTACGCTTTAGAACTGGACCCAGAGAGCGCGATGTTGTACACCATGTAGCTGAAGTTTCGGGGAATATGTGGCGTAAGCTCACTACTATGGGCAGAATCTACATGGGGTTCCATTCGATAAACGTTAGGGACTACCTTGTAGTTCCCCGGTGTCATAATTGTGGAGACCTCGATCATGTTCACAAACACTGTGAGCGAAAGCCGGCTTGCTCCAGGTGTGGCGCAGAAGATCACACCAGGAAAACCTGTGGCAAAACAGGGATATGTATCCCTTGTACAAGACGAGGAAAAAAGAACTGTAATGCCACGGGAAGAAATTGCCCCACATATAGGTTATTAGAACAAAGACTTATCTCGAGAACTGATTATGGCTGAGTCCATATCAGGCGGCAGGAAGCCGAAGAGAAAGTCTCCGAGTAAAAGGGTGAGGGATGCACTAAGGGCCAGCAGATTTAGGGAGTTCTTACAAGGAGTTACCAATATCCGAATCATGAAAGTAGACACGAAAGATGCTGGTGTACAAACGGACCCCTGTGGTTACATTGGTGCTCCCTCTCCCCCAAGACGGGGACTAGGGTCGCTTAAAGAGCTATAACGACCAAAAGTGCATCCTGTGGCAAAACCACAGACGAACGTACCAGAGAAACAAGACATACAAGTCAACATAATAAACAGTACATTTTCCTCTACTAACTCTGGCATACAAAAAGGTTTGGGCGTAGATCCCAATAGGGTATACCCCAACCTAGAACACGCTCTACAACTAGCACGCCTGGAGGAGCCGGCGGTCCTCACCACAGCCCTGAGGCACGTGGTACGTGTCGGTCACGAATACGGCAGAGACGTCACCTTCTCGGTGATGGAGGCTGTCGACAGAATACAGCTGAAGACAATGAATCTCCCCACCGACTTTGGAGCCCTGCGTGACCTGGTCAAAAAAGTATTTGATAGACGAAATGAGAAATTCGATCTAGATGAACTTTACAGTCAATCTGTCATAACAAATGGAAGATTAGCCCACGACTGGAACAAGAACTGGCCCGAATCGCATATTAGAACATATTATGCACGAGACCCATTTAAACGTAGGACAGATTAACTCACATAACAGCAAATTAGTCATGCAGGAACTCCGCAGAGTCGTGGAGGAGAGGAGTCTGGATGTGCTCTGTTTGCAGGAACCATACTCCCTGGCTGGGCGAATCCCATTTGCGGCAGCAAGCTGGCAAGTCATTCACAGCGGAGCAGAACCCAGAGCAGCTATAATGATCATCAACAAAGCGCTAAGAGCCACGGTTCTCTCCCAGTTTTCCGACGATCACTGCAACGTCGTGGAACTACAAACACCAGCTGGAGTACTATATATCATAAACATGTATTTCCAGTACGGCCGGACAATAGATGAATTCCTAGACAAGCTTACACAAGTAACCACGGCGTTGCGGGGACGTCGATGTGTTATCACAGCAGACATAAATGCCAAGTCCCCCCTGTGGTTCAGCGGCACACGAGATGACCGAGGAGAAAAGGCTGAAGAGACCATCATGGCGCTACAGCTAATGGTCGCCAATAAGCAAGGAAACCCGCCCACCTACGCAGGAGGTGGGGGCGAGGGCACTAACATTGACGTTACATTGGTCACGCCCAATCTCGCCACCAGAGTAACAAACTGGATGGTCTGGGACCAGGTAACAACCAGCGACCACAATCTCATCACATTCTCATTGGGAGACGAAGAATGCCGCTGGGACATGGGGTGGGAGACACAGCTAAACTACAACAGAGCTGACTGGGATCGCCTGGCGAGGGAGTGTGAAATACCGACATTGCCCGACGGTGACGAAAATGTCGAGGGATACGCAGAGGAGCTGGTGAAAGCAGTCGTAAGGGCGGTAAAGGCCGCTGTACCAACCAGGAGGAGAGCCGTAGCGGCCTCTCCGTCACCATGGTCAACCGAGCTGGGACAGATGCGCCAGTCGGTCAGGAGGGCCAGGAGGTACTACCAGCGAAGTGTCGTCTGGGAAGAAAAGCAACATTGGCTGCTGAGATATAGAGAGGCTAAGGAGCACTTCCAGCAAGAGCTTAAAGCCGTGAGGCTACAGAGTTGGGAAAAATATGTACAAACGCAACTAGCTACAGACCCATGGGGTGTACCATATAAGTTAGTGCGGGAAAAGATCAGGTCACCCATGGTGTTGTCCACCGTCAGGGATCAGGGCAGGATGACGGAAACCTGGCAGGAGACTGCCGAGGTCCTCCTCCGTGTCCTGCTGCCTGACGATGGCGAAAATGATGACTCTGAGGCACAACAGCAGATTCGGAGACAAGACCTACAGGAATACCGAAACAACAATATGGTATATCCCTTCTCCGAGGAAGAAGTAGCTACACAAATAAAAGCCCTTAAAAGAGGCAAGGCTCCAGGCCCAGACGGCATCACCGCAGAGGTGGTGCAACTCCTGGCTCCCCAATTGGTGGCACCTCTCACAAAGTTGTACAACGAGTGTCTGCGGCTCGGGAAATTCCCCCAAATATGGAAAAGGGCTACAGTTGTAATAATCAAGAAAAGTCGAGACAAAGATCCACGAGAACCCAAATCCTATAGGCCCATATGTCTATTAGACACACTGGGGAAACTTTTTGAGAGGTTGCTAGCAGACAGACTGGCAGCACATCGAGTATTGTGCGGGATGAGTAACAGACAATTCGGTTTCAGGACCGGGAGATCGGCGTCTGACGCCATCGCCCTGGCTGCGGAGGTCTGCGCCTCTACCCCGCACAAATACGTGGTCGGCATCATGGTGGATATCAGTGGCGCCTTTGACAACCTGTGGTGGCCCTCGCTCTTCTCTCGATTGCGAGAGAAGGAGTGCCCGGCGTCGCTATATGGCTGTCTCAGGAGCTACTGTGAGAATAGGGAGGTCTGGCTATCGTCCCCTAGCGGAAGAGTAAGCAAAAAGATCACCAAGGGGTGTCCACAGGGGTCAGTCCTGGGGCCACTCTTTTGGGATGTTAATATGGAACCTCTTTTGGACAACCTTCAGAACAGCGATGATGTGCTAGAGGGCATAGCCTACGCGGACGACCTCCTTCTGCTGGTTGGTGGCCGTAGCCGCGAAGACTTAGAGCCGAAAATTGAAAGGGCCATAACAATCTTAAGTACATGGTGCCACCTGTCCAAAATGAAGATCTCTCCATCAAAATCTACATATCTACTCTTAAAAGGACAACTAGTTAGAAATCCAACTGTGAGGATAGACGGCTCACCAGTTCTTCGACGCCATGAAGCGCGATACCTGGGCGTAGTCGTCGATGAGAGGTGGACATATACATCACACATAGATACCGTTACACAAAAATCCTTGGAAACATTAAATCATCTCATTGCAATTGGACATAAGCGACTCCACTTACCACCAGAACTAATCAAATTATATCATAATAGCATATTGACTTCAATTGTAGGATATGGATCAGGAATCTGGGCCCACAGACTCACGAGGGTTATGCCTGCCATGGCTGTGAGAAGAGTGCAGCGGAGCATGTTACTAAGATCAGTAGGAGCATACAGAACTACACCTGGAGGAGCCCTAACAGTACTGATGGGGCTCTGCCCGCTCGACATTAAAATCCGGGAACAGGCAGCATGGTACTGGATAAAAAAGGGAAACAGGGACAAAGTAGTCGACTTGATGGGGATATACGTGGGGAACAAAACTGAAATCAAACGAAGGGGGGAAGAACTTTGGCAAGAACAATGGGATAACGAGGAAACCGGTCGGCGAACACATGAACTGCTGCCTAATATTAGGGAAAGGTTACAACTAAAACACTTCACACCATCACGAGGACTGCTGCACTTCCTCACAGGTCATGGACCCTACCCGGCATATCTATGCCGGTTTGGGAAACGGGCGACACCAGCGTGTGACTGTGGGGCCACACCAGGCACCCCGGAACACGTGGTGTATGAGTGCCACCTCTTCGACGATGTAGCCGCGCAACTTCGTCAGCAATTACCAAACCATGACACGTATCACCTGCTCAGGCATGAGGACCACTTTACAATCTTGAATAAATTATCTAACGAAATATCACTCAAAGTGATAAGGGACTATTTAAGGAACAACAATTAAGATCTAACTATTCCCAAATTAGACTCCGCGCACCTAACCTGTTCCGCCGAGGCGAGGACCTGGCCAGCCGCTTTACGGCTGGAATCCGCCATGCCTAGGATTAGGAGGTAGGGTGCGCCCAACTACCGATTTGAGACACTCACCAACTTTGACACTAGGTTAAGATAGAGTAGACGTAGGATAAGCTAGGATAGAAACCATTAGCATAGTACTGCAGCGTATCGTAACTCCGGCCAGCCCGGTGCCAGGGGCACGTTCACCGGGATTAGCTCGGTGAACAGGGCCAACAATGTAGGTTTATACTATTCTGGCACAAATGTAAACGCTGCAGGTAGAAGTAGCTTAGCATAAGTAGAATAAAACAATATAGGAAGAAAGACAGAAGTGCCCATAGTGTGAGCAACAGAAAAGTAACAAATTGTGTTAGCTGTAGTACTAATATAAAATACAAATGTATCAAATAGGACCCACTAATTGTATAAGGTGGTGGGTTGTTGTATGATATAAGAATATTGAGAATAAAGTTTTTTTTTTTTTTTTTTTTAACAAAAAAAAAAAAAAACTAGTTGTATCTAGTTTTGAACACCGCTCTTCCCGGCGGCCGTGTCTGCACGGCGGGAATTATGCCGCCCCTCGGTACACCCGCCTGCGCCTTACATGTAGGACAGCGACGCCCTCAGTGCACGTCGGCGGACTCTATGAAACTGGCGTGAGGTCAGTCGTTTGACGGCGCGTTTCGGGGCGGGGCCGCCCGCTGCCGGCGCGCCGTAGGGCACGGAAGCTCGCACTGGGGCGTATCGCTTTCCAGTCGGGAGTGCCGCGGCAGTCCTCACAGGGGAAGTGAAGCGTCTCTCATAGCCTCTCCTTCCCAAGTGGCTCTTTCCGCCTTCCCGTGGTGCCAGATGTTAAGCTCGGCGTTCTGCCTTGCGACAAAAGGGAGAGCTGCGACCCAACCCGATGCGAAAGCGAAGGGTGCGTGGCACAGGGGGAGCTGTGTCAAGGGACCAAACACCAGTCCCTTTCTGTTCGCAGGGCACAGACCAGCAGGTGCTCTGCATGCCGGCGACCCCGTTTGTCGGCGTGGGATCGCGGCGCGAGTCGGCAAGGGTGCTTCGCCGCACCCCTGGGTAACCGGGGCGTGTTCTGCCAAACCCAGGAGGTGGTGACATCGCCTGGGCTAGGTTAGATGGGCCCAGACCGCCGAACGACTGGGGGACCGACCCACCACCTGAGTAGGAGTGGGTCCTTGGCCTTCAGGTGGAAACTCGGGCTAGTAGGCGGCGAAGGGCGAGGGGTGCATCCGCCTCTCCGGAGTGCGGGGTGCACTTGCCGAGGAGCGTCGAGTGAAATCGTCGACGACGAGGCCTTCGACGGGGACCAGTGCGCTGGCAACGGCGCGTTGAACCCTGCAGCTCAGGAGTGCCCTTGACCTAGGGGCGAGGTCGGTGGGCGAGCTGCAACAGTCCCCCCCCATGCCAGAGGAGCCGGTCCGGGGTAAGAGACGGGCTCCCATCTTTTTATCACTCGTTACTCACTATGGCGACAATAGAAGCGAGTGATTCTTGTGCGACCAAACGCGCTTCAGCTCCGCCTGATCCCTCTCCCCAGGACGAGATGGGACAGGTAGAAGGTGAATCAGTCACACAGAGACATGGTAGAATCTCACTGCTCTTAGAGCAGAACGTAAAAAATGGGAAAATAAGCCAAGCGGCCTTAACAATCATTAAAAACGAACTTACTGCATGGGCCATCGCCCACGCAAAATTAGAGGGCAGAGTGGAAGAACTAGAAAAAGAAAATAGCAGATTAAGGAACCAACCAACCAAGACATGGGCGGCGGTAGCGGCGCAGGCGCCAACCAAACCGCACACAACAAAAGAAAGCATTGACAAAGCAACCAAAAGAACAGACACTGCGGTCTTTGTCAGGTCACTCCCTGGGCAAGACACCAGTGTGAAGAAAATACAAGAGCTGTTCACTAAAACTATAAACCCGGCCAAAGACAAAATCAAAATAAAACGAATCAAACCCAGTAGAAACTCAGTAATAGTAGAAGTAGCATCAGAAGAGGACAAAGATAAAATATTGAATAATCAAAAATTAAGCTCACTAGTCAAGTGCGAACCACCTAAGAAAAGGAATCCCCTAGTAATTCTCTATGATGTACCCACTATCATGACAGATGACGAACTGACGAACACTATAAAAGAACAGAATTTTGACGACATAAATGAGGAGGAATTCCGAAAAAGTTTTAAATTGAGATTTAAGACGGGGCCTCGGGGGCGTGATGTGGTGCATCACGTAGCTGAGGTCACGGCACCCATGTGGAGAAAAATCACGGCAATGGGCAGATTATACATAGGTTTCCACTCCATCAACGTCAGAGATTATATCGTGGTACCTCGATGCCACAACTGTGGTGACCTGGATCACATCCTAAGGCTGTGCACCAGGGAATCGGCTTGCACTAAGTGTGGCACAAGTGGACACAACCGCAAAGACTGCAAAGCAGCTGCGGTCTGCGTCCCGTGCAAAAACCGAGGGAAGAAGTCGTGCGGAGCCTCGGGGCGAAGTTGCCCAACATACAGAATGTTGGAACAACGACTTATCTCGAAAATCGATTATGGCTGATCAAAGCCCACCAAATAGGATGCCAAAACATAAATCCCCAAGTAAGAGGAGGCGGGACGCTATGAGGGCATCTAAGTTCAAGAACTTCCTAGTGGCGCTTTCAAGTGCAACTAAGATAGAAATAGTAGACAAGGCCATACAAACGGAGCCCTATATGATAGATAAAAATATACAAACAGATCCTCCAGTAATGAACATAGATCCCGCCCCTCGATGACGGGAAACAAAGCCGACATTCCATCCAAAGCGGCAAGAGCATCCTAGGACAGAAATATCCGACATAAAATCTAGAGAAAAACCCGTTCAAGACAGTGCTGTCACTAGCACAAGCTCGAAGCCCACATTGCAAGACACTCCTGTGGTCAGATTGCCACCCGTGGACCCGGTAAGGGTATATCCCAATATCGAGTACACGATGCAACTGGCCAGATTGGAAGAGCCGATTATCCTGGCCACTGCCTTACGGCATGTGGTCCGTGTAGGACACGAAGAGGGAAGAAAGGTAACCTTCTCAGTAATGGAGGCTGTAGATAGAATACAGCTCAAGTCAGTGAATCTCCCCACTGATTTCGGAGCCCTGCGGGACTTACTGAAAAAAGTTTTTGAGCGACGTGGTGAAAAGTTTGACCTTCAGGACATTTACGTACAGGCCGTACTGGCAAATGGACGAATTGCTTTCGACTGGAGTAGGACCTGGCCGGACGACCATATGCACACATATTTTCCATGACAACAGAAATAACAATTGGACAACTGAACACGCATAACAGCCGACTTGTTATGCAGGAGCTCCGTAAAGAGGTGGAGGAGAGGAGACTAGACGTGCTCTGTCTACAGGAGCCGTACTCCCAAGCTGGAAAAATAGCTTTTGCTGCTACAACTTGGCAGATTGTCAGCGGAAATGAGGATCCTAGAGCAGCGATAGTAATAACAAATAAACTCCTGAGGACAACTACGCTTGCACAATTCGCAACTCGTCACTGCAACGTCGTGGAGCTCCAATCACCAATGGGAGTAATTATACTCATAAACATGTATTTTCAATATGGAGATGAAATAGAAGAACACCTGCAACATCTGACAAGAGTCACCACGGCGTTGCGGGGACGAAAAATAATAATAACAGCTGACATCAACGCAAAATCCCCCCTATGGTACAGCGGCACCAGAGACGCGAATGGTGATAAAGTGGAGGACTTTCTAATGGCCTCACAGCTCGTGGTAGCAAACAAGCCGGGTAATCCTCCTACCTACACAGCAGGGGGAGGACAAGGCACGAATATAGACGTTACCCTTACGTCACACAATGCAGCCAATCTAATAAGGAATTGGACAGTTATAAGTAATGCCACCACGAGCGACCACAACTTAATAACCTTTACCTTAAGTGAAAGAGAGTGCCGCTGGGCCATGGGGTGGGAGGTGCAGTATAATTATAATAAAGCAAACTGGGAACTTTTAGCGAGGGAGTGCGACATTCCTGCATTACCAGAAGGTGATGGACATGAAGACATAGACATAGACAAAAGAGCCGAGGAACTGGTGGCCGCAGTACATAGAGCGGTGAGGGCTGCCGTACCAACCAGGAGGAAGGCCGTGGCGGCCTCGCCAGCACCATGGTCGCCCGAATTAGAGGAGTTACGTCAGTCTGTTAGAAGGCTAAGAAGAAACTACCAGCGCAGTGTCGTCTGGCTGGAGAGACAAAGATGGCAGTTACGATACAGGGAGGCAAAGCAAAGTTTCCAGAAGGAATTACGCGAGGTGAGACTACGTAGCTGGGAAAGCTATGTGCTGAACCAGTTAGCCTTAGATCCGTGGGGTCTCCCTTATAAATTGGTACGGGAAAAAATCCGCTCTCCCCTGGAGCTATCAACTGTCAGGCGAGGGGACGGGATGACGGAGTCTTGGCAGGAAACTGCTGAGGTCCTTCTCCAGTCCCTGTTGCCTGACGACAATGCGGATGGGGAAACTGAAGACCAAAGGCAACTGCGTGATGCATATTTAATGGATTACAACAACAACACGGCAGTCTACCCATTCTCGGAAGAGGAGGTGGCTGCGCAAATAAAATCCCTCAAAAGAGGGAAAGCTCCAGGACCAGACGGCATTGTGGCTGAGGTGGTGCAATTTCTGGCACCCCAGTTGGTCGCACCGCTAACTCACCTCTTCAATGAATGCCTCCAACAAAGAAAGTTTCCCAAGAAGTGGAAAACCGCTAACGTAATTATAATTAAAAAAGGACCAGAGAAAGATCCAACTGAAGTCAAATCCTACAGACCAATATGTCTATTAGACCTATTTGGGAAGCTCTTGGAGAAACTGCTGGCTGACAGATTGACGGCTCACCGGATACTGTGGGGGATGAGCAGCAGGCAGTTCGGCTTCAGGCCGGGGCGGTCGGCATCTGATGCCATCGCTCTGGCGGCCGAGGTCTGCGGTTCGACCCCGCATAAGTATGTCGTCGGCATCATGGTGGACATCAGTGGCGCCTTTGACAACCTGTGGTGGCCTTCGCTCTTCTCCTGTTTACGGGAGAAAGAGTGTCCAGGGCCGCTATATGGGTGTCTGAGGAGCTATTGTAAGGATAGGGAGGTTTGGCTATCATCCCCTAGCGGAAGGATCGGAAAAGTAATCACTAAGGGGTGTCCCCAAGGTTCCGTATTGGGGCCCCTGTTCTGGGACGTGCATATGGAACCCTTACTAGACGAACTGCAACAGAGTGAAGAAGTGCTAGAGGTGATAGCCTACGCAGATGACCTCCTCCTGCTGGTCGGTGGTCGTAGCCGAGAGGACATAGAACCGAAAATTGAAAGGGCAATTGACAGACTGCACCAATGGTGCCTCAAAACAAAAATGAAAGTTTCTCCGACTAAGTCTACTTATCTATTACTAAAAGGTCAGCTTATTAGAAATCCTACAGTGAGAATTGATGGCTCACCAGTTCTTCGGCGACGTGAGGCGCGATATTTGGGAGTCATAATTGACGAGAGATGGAACTTTGGAAAACACATAGAAACCGTAACACAGAAAGCCTTACAGTTATTAAACAATCTCATTTCCATTGGTCATAAACGATTTCATCTCCCCCCTCACCTAATCAAACTTTATCATAATAGCATCCTGACATCAGTAGTGGGTTACGGCTCGGGAGTCTGGGCGCACAGGCTCATGCGGGTCGTGCCCGCCATGATAGTGAGAAGAGTCCAGAGAAATATGATATTAAGATCAGTAGGGGCCTACAGGACATCACCAGGGGGAGCTCTGTTAGTTATAATGGGGCTCTGCCCGTTAGATATCAAAATAAGAGAACAAGCCGCATGGTATTGGGCGAAAAAGGGAGATGGAGGAAAAATAACAGATATTATGGGTGTGAGAGTAGAGGATAAGAGGGAGATAAGAAACAGAGGGGAGGAACTGTGGCAGAGGAACTGGGAGGAAGATGAAACGGGGAGAAGAACATTCCAGTTTCTACCTAATGTTAAAGAACGCGGGACCATGGATTATTTCGAACCCACACGAGGACTCATCCACTTTCTCACTGGTCATGGACCCTATCCGACATACTTATGTCGGTTTGGGAAAAGGGCAACCCCCGAGTGCGACTGTGGCGCAGCGGAAGGAACTCCCGAACATGTGGTTTTCGAGTGCCCTCTCTTTAACGACGTGGCGACAACATATAGAGATAGACTTCCACACAACGTGACATACGACCTTCTAAGACAGGAAGACACTTTTCAGACCTTGAATGCTCTGGCAGAAGAGGTATCACGGAAAGTTCTAATAGAGTACATCAGGGATCAAGAGTAAATATCAAATTTTCAACCAACCAACTGATTAAGACCTGACCCCAATCCCATACCGCCTGTGCGTGGAATGGCCGACTGCATCAGTTGGAAACCGCCACGTACGGGATTAGGGGGATGGGATCAATCACACCAACTATGACAATGCACCAATTATGACGTAGGTTAAGTTAGTAGAGTAGGACGTAGATTAGAATACTAACATAGGAAACTGCAGCGATTACTAACCTTGGCCAGCCCAGTGCCAGGGGCACGCTCCTCGGGGTTAGCTCGGGGAGCCAGGCCTTTCCAAGTAGGTTTGTACTTACTGGCACACCTGTGACGCTGCAGTTAGTAGTCATTCTTAGTTTAGAAGTAGGTTAAATTAACTGCCCATTGCTACCATAGGAAATTAACACTAGATCAGGAACTTAACAAGTAGTAGTTCACTAACACAAATTGTAGAAAATTATAGTGTCCATAGTTACTGTAGAAATTCAACACTAGCTTAGGAACTTAAATGTAGCGCACTAACACAAATTGTAATATTAGCTGCAAAAATATTCTTCTGATTCATGTAACAATTACGGCCCACTAATCATATCAGGAGGTGGGCTAAATATGTATAATTAATATTGTTGTTAATAAAGAATTTAAAAAAAAAAAAAAAACTATTATGCCGCCCCTCGGTACACCCGCCCGCGCCTTACATGTAGGACAGCGACGCCCTCAGTACCGGCCGGCGGACTCTATGAAACTAGTTGTATCTAGTTTTGAACACCGCTCTTCCCGGCGGCCGTGTCTGCACGGCGGGAATTATGCCGCCCTCGGTACACCCGCCCGCGCCTTACATGTAGGACAGCGACGCCCTCAGTACCGGCCGGCGGACTCTATGAAACTAGTTGTATCTAGTTTTGAACACCGCTCTTCCCGGCGGCCGTGTCTGCACGGCGGGAATTATGCCGCCCCTCGGTACACCCGCCCGCGCCTTACATGTAGGACAGCGACGCCCTCAGTGCACGTCGGCGGACTCTATGAAACTATTTATATCAAGTTTTGAACACCGCTCTTCCCGGCGGCCGTGTCTGCACGGCGGGAATTATGCCGCCCTCGGTACACCCGCCCGCGCCTTACATGTAGGACAGCGAC
>NW_025728720.1:0-72259 GCF_021461385.2 Schistocerca piceifrons
CCTCTCCCTCCAAACTCTGTCCACCCCCAAACTCTGTCCACCCCCAAATCTGTGAGCGCAGTCTACCCTAACCTGCGACCATTACCATGATTCTCTGTCAGCATCCCCATACTGCAGCCAGACCCACCATTCTGTGCCAGTGAACTCCCCCACCCACTCGCCAGAAAGCACATGTCCCTTCTGTCCCTCCGGCAGTCTGCCACCCCTGCCGCCATCAGTCTGGCCTGCCCGCCTGGATGCATACCCGTCAATCTGCACCCGCAGAACATCTGGAAGTCTATGTCCACTGCCGCCCCCCCCCCCCCCCCCCAATGTGTGGCCAGCCCCCAACACATTACCCCAGTGTGCACCCACTCCTCACCCCCCCAATCATTCTGCACCCACTCCTCACACCCCCCCCCCCCCAATTATTCTGCACCCACTCCTCACCCCTCCAATCATTCTGCATCCACTCCTCACCCCCCCCAATCATTCTGCACCCACTCCTCACCCCCTCCAATCATTCTGCACCCACTCCTCACCCCCCCAATCATTCTGCACCCACTCCTCACCCCCCCCCCCCAATCAGTCTGCACCCAGCTGTCCCCCGCCCCCCCCACCAGGCTGCACCCAGCTGTTCCCCTCCCCCCCTTCACCAGGCTGCACCCAGCTGTTCCCCTCCCCCCCCTCACCAGGCTGCACCCAGCTGTTCCCCTCCCCCCCCCCCCCACCAGGCTGCACCCAGCTGTTCCCCCCCCCCCCCCACCAGGCTGCACCCAGCTGTTCCCCTCCCCCCCCACCAGGCTGCACCCAGCTGTCCCCCTCCCCCCCCCCACCAGGCTGCACCCAGCTGTCCCCCTCCCCCCCCACCAGGCTGCACCCAGCTGTCCCCCTCCCCCCCCCCACCAGGCTGCACCCAGCTGTCCCCCTCCCCCCCCCCACCAGGCTGCACCCACACTCAGTCTCCCTCCAGTCTGCACCTGCTGCCTGCCAGCCTGCAACTTTCCCCCACCGCCCGCCAATCTGCGCCAGCCCCTTGCCCCCCCCCCCCCCCAATCAGTCTGTACCCAAACTCGTCCCCCACTCTATTGCCAATCTTCACCTGCCCTCACCTTACTCCCTGCCATCCAAACCCCCACCAGTCTGCACCCTCCCATCACCAGTCTGCAGTCGGCCCTGCCATCTCCGCCAGTTTTCGCCTGTCCCCTTCCCTGCCTGTCTGCGCCAGTCCCACCGCCTGCTCGTCTGTGCCGGCTCCTACCCCCGCACACCCTTTTGCAGCTCCGCCGCCCCCCCCCCCCCCAGCAGCTTTGCCCTGCCAGCAGTCTTTGTTCCCCTCCAGCTCTCTGCACCACCCTAGCAGTGTTCCCCTCCAGCTCCTTCCCATCTGCCAGCAAACTGCTCCCAGCAGCCTGCTGTGTGTACATCTGTCCCCCTACCAGTGCCACCAGTCTGCATTGGCCCCCCTCAATCAATCAGTGCCTGTCCCTGCCCCAGCAAGTGTGCGTCTGTCCCGTTCACCAGTTTTTGCCTCCCCCACACCAATCCCACCAGTCCTTGTTTGTCTGCCACCCACCACTCTGAGCCCAACCCCCACTAGTCTGCACTCGGTTCCCCCACCAGTCAGCGCCCCCCCCCACCCACAGGTCTGCATCTGCCCCCCCTCCCCTCCTCCCCACCCTCATCCACCCATTTTTGTCTGACCCCCTCCCCCATCCATTTAACCTCCGCTCCTCCCCTTCCATCCAACAGTGTGCGTCTGACTTCTCCCCCCCACCCATCTGCACCTGCCACCCCACCCACCAGTTTGTGTGCCAATCACCCGTGTGTGTCGGTCCCCTACCATCGAGCCAGGTGACGCAGTGGTTAACCGGACTGAACTTGCATTTGGGAAGATTACGGTTCAAAGCCACGTCTGGTCATCCTCATTTATGTTTTTTGTGATTTCCCTAAAGAACTGCCTGGATGGTTCCTGATGAAGGGTGTGGTCAACTTCCCTCTCCATGCTTCTCAAATCTCTTGGGATCAGTAACCTCACTGTTTCGTCCACTCTCCTGAATCAACCAACCAACCAATCCTCCCCCACCATCGTGCACACCCCCCACCCTCACAGCTCTGCAGTCGCCCACCCGCAACTGCTGCTGCCCTCACCTCACTCTGTCCCTTTCCCTCTGTGTGCCAGCTATGGCCACCATCTCGCTCTGTGTCATTCACGACCCGTCTCCATTTCTCTGACTCGCTACGCGCTGCCCCATACCTGCACGCATCTCTCCACCCATGTGAATACCCCACCCAGACCTTGGCACCCCCTTCCGTGGTTGCACTCCTCTCTGCCCACGCACCACACTCCTGCACCCCTTTGCCTCCCTCCCATGCCCTGTCACACCTTCCTCTCTCCTGTGAGTAGATGCATGACAACTATTGGCCTTGAGCTGTTGCGGTACTTCTTCCTTTCCTCTGCTGCAGTCTTACTCACTGACTGTATTTTTCCATAGACTTTGTCTCTAGGGCAGATTCATAATTCGGCCTTGCTTGTTTATAGGACATAGATCATGGCTCTTCCTGCTGGTTTTTCCCAAGCTTTATTTTCCGAAACACATTTTGGTTGACTCATATTTGTTCTTCGTGTCCAGGTATGGCTTTCAATTGTTGGAAAATTGTTACAGAAGTGCGACCCATATGCTTGAGGTCTCCCAGTAACTAACAAGGTAGTCAGACCATGCGGGGGATCATCAGGTGCCCACTCTGCGGTAGTCCTCCGACTATGAAAGGGTCACTCCGTTCATGCCTGAGCAGTTACCTGCCTGCATATTCTAATGAGTAGGTGCCTGCCTCTTTGGGGGCACTGGGACCACTGACAGTAGCCATCAAACCAGGTGACTACAGTTTTGGCTGTGTGCTGCCTATGGGAAGTGCCCTCAATCCCACAGTGGATGTTTTTCACAGCGAAAAACCCAAAGTTGTCAGCCAGTGGCCGTGAGGCTCTGGCCATCTTTTAAGTTTGGCATGGTCCCAAGAACTGTCTCTCCTTTGGGAGGAAAAAAAGGTTGTCATTATTCATCGCTTGTGGGGTCAGGGCGGTGGGTTCACTCAATCGTGCATCCTCCATCAGCCATCCAGTCATCCCTCTTTTACTGTATTTTTAATTGCTGTTAGATTTAGTTAGTACTTTTCTCTGCTGCATACTACTTTTTTCGTATAGCATTCCAATGAGCAAGAGTGAACAGTTGTGGGAGGAGCACCACCTGTTGCACTCTGTGTCCCTGGGAACACTTATGCAGCCACCTACCAACGTGGTTATTTCTCTCATCTGAATTTACTATTTTCAGTCCACCGATGTTCACTATTTTTTAATCTTTTAACTTTTACTATTACAGACCACCTCTACAGTCATCTAGAAGGACCTATTTATTCTGTTGCTGACCTATCCCTGCTTTGTGTTGGCAGGTATCAGATGTGAGGGAGGTGCCTCTCGCAGACAAGTTCTGAGGAGCCCTCACCTGCTCTCTAACCTGACTTATATGTTTTTATCTACTGTTTGGATCCTTAAACTTCCAACCAACTAATCAATCAGCCAGCCAACAGTATACAAATGTGTCAATGTATTTTATAAAATGTACACTTGTGAAGAAGTCCTGTGATTGACATTCTGTTCTCTGTGACTTATGACTGGGGTCAGCTGAATTGGGCCATCTGCAGATTTACAGCTGGAATAAAGAGAAATGAAAACATTAATTTATTTCCTCTCATCTAAGCTATTTATATTATTTAACAGCTAAAATGTTCACCCAGTCCCAGTTGCAGGTTGCCTTCCTCATAGCTTCCAGGAAAAATAAAAATTTAATTTTCAGTATTTCATATAATTATTGACCAAATTTAAAATGCTGTCATAATCTGCTCAGTACGAGTTATGATCTTATATTAAAGGTTTAACACATAGATCGGGAATGAAACTTAGAAGAAACTGTGTGTCTCTTGAGGCAGTGTAACTCGTAGTGCACACACTACCCAGCCTATATTCTCCCAGTATTAGAGAATGAGAGCACTTACTGACGTCCAACCGCAGCAAAATTTCAGCATCAAGCATAATCGGAAATTAATAAAACAAAGATAACTATGGTTTTGTATCTCCAATCATATAGATTTTACACTCTCAACATCAATTATTGAACACACAAACTTGCTTGTAATTACACATTGGAAGCTGTTTTATGTAAAGAAGTTTGGTTTTTCAGGGAATTAGAGGGGGTGGGGTGCTGGTTTATCGTACATATGAAAGAGACAAATACATAAGTGTACAAGGTTACCAAAAATACTGCACTGTCGCTACCACTGGTGTGTTGTTATAACTGAGAAGAGACAAAAATTTTAACAGTTATGTCAGATACTTGGTATAACTAGACGATTGAGTGGCAGCACCACCAGATTGTGAACATATAAGTGCGTTTCAGGTGCATTAATTACAAATGCGAAAATATGAATATAATGTAAAAAAAATTAGAAATGAAGTGACTGTATTGGGTGTCGATTTAGTTAAGAGGCCATGTATCTAGATCCAGAAAACTGAATCAGTTTGCTTTACATTGAACCTTATCCTTATGCGTACTTTCGCACAAGGGTTGCAGCTCACTGTAGCTGTTGTGTAGCTTGTCAGGTAAATTTCTGCTGCTCAGATTAAAATACAAGCCTTCAGGCTGCGAGCCACTTCCTGCCAATGATACACTATTCACACACAGTTTCAGTACACAATGTCAAGTCAGCAAGCAACTTTGCCTACTGTTTCTCAGTAGTGCTCAGTAAAGGTTTTCTGTACGTTTCTTGACAGTATAGAAAACAGCAACTTTATTCAACACAGCAAGTTTCATTACAGAAGTGAAGTAGGTCAGTACTGTGGGAGAGCCCTGTACCTTACAGTGTCAAAAAATTAAAATAGGCTGAAGCTTGGAATGAAATATGTAGATTTTATAACATGGTTTGGACATCTTCCCACCACAGGGGAGGGGGGGGGGGGGGGAACCTTATTTGGTACTGACTTGTAATAATTTTTATTAATCTTTAGCAAGATGCATACTGTACAAACATGTATGACTTATGCATTGTACTGCAGATCTTTCTGTTGTAGGTGATGACAAAAAGGGTTGATAAAAAATGCCAGTAAAGTCTTACTAATAGTTTTCTTCCCACTCGAGCTGCAGTTTGTAACAGAGCCAGATTTTGCATCTGCTCTGCAGTATGTCTTAAATTTTATTCAGTCTTGAGTGAAAACATCATTTTGAAGCACAGCCCACCATATTAAGTCTTCTGCAAACAGGAGTGATATGTTGATAGGTCTGTGAAAAATCCAGCCCTTATTGCAGGCTGTTCCAGTCCTTCCTCATGGGGCAAGAGCACCCCTTGGCTCGCTTGGGAGCGGGTGCAGGCTGTCTGTGAGGCAGCCCCATTGCGCGCGTCCCGCACTTGTGCAAGCCACTTGACCACCCCTGTCCATGGGCATTTCCCAGTAGAGTATGATTGCATAGACTATGGCCTGGCTGCCTGACTGTCCCTGCATCAGCTGCTTCGGTATATCCCAGTCCATCTGTGTCGATGGGCAGCTGGCTGCCCATGAGCAGGCACCCAAACTGGAATAGCCTACCTTACTCGACAATAAGTCAAATGTAAATTCTGTAAGGCGTCTTACTCTAGACAGGCAGCAGTTGAGCACTTTTTTGCATTTCTTCATGACATCTGCAGTGTCCACTACTATTTTTTCAAAGGGAAACATTTTGTTACTGAATAGTTCTGTAACATAACAGACAGGTGACAGTTCATCTATGATTGGGACTTCGGGTCTGTGCACTGAAGACTGGCCACAGGAAGTGGCTAACTATATCAAGAAGCATCATCTCCTGTGTGAAAAGGTCCTTAACAGTTGCGTAGTTTGGTTTTCAAGGCAGTCTAAAATGTTAAGAAAAGTTGTTTAATTGAATCATAATTAAAGGCTTCTGATGTCGTACAATAAGACTCTCTCTCTCTCTCTCTCTCTCTCTCTCTCTCTCTCTCTCTCTCTCTCTCTCACACACAAACACACACACACACACACACAAAAGTTATGATCATATTTGATACATGCAGGCACCAATAAAGGCTCTGCTGGTTTAATCTTAGATAAAGTAAGTATGGTTTTTTTTTTTTTTTTTTTTTTTTTTTTTTTTTTTTTTTTTTTTTTTTTTTTAAAAGCTGTGATTATCACAGTATACCATCTGAATTCCAAAACAAGGAATCTTGTGGTATATATTTTGTGCAGAAATCTTGCATCTTTCAAATACCTGGAAATTCATTGGCTTTTTTGCACATGTGTTGCTGGGGCTACAGAGCAAAGTGTATGTATTACTAAACTAGTTGCAATACGTGTATCCATTAAAGGTTCCTCAGATTTAACTATAAAGTAAATCTCTTTATAAGACCCATATGATACAAATAGTGGTATTACTGAAATGCAAGTTCATAACCTTTCTGCTGTACCTAAGCACCAGGAACTGTTCCTGGTGCTTAGGTGTTCTTGGTACCTAAGCACCAAGAACAGTTCCTGTATGGCGAGTGGTTGCCTATTTATTCCAGTGTTTATCGTAGTAATTTATTTTATTTTATTTTATTTTTTTGTGTTTTTGTGTGTGGTATATTTATTACTGTTATATATTCTAGGATAAGAATAGTTGAATGTGTTTTGTGTTTTCTCTCCATAGGCTGTCTGAAGCAGAATCTATTCTAACAGGCGGAGATCCATCTAGATCCAGAAATCTTGAAGAAATAATATCAGAATTTGGGGAACACTCTTGTTTTGCTCTCCAGATCCTTGCAAAAATATGTTTGCAAACAGAACGAGGCTCCAAAGCTGCAGAGGCTTTGCGACGGGCTCTAAAACTCAATCCATTCCTTTGGCATTCTTTTGAGGAACTGTGTAATTGTGGGGAGAAACCAGATCCCCTAAGAACATTTCAGGTTTCAAATCTGGACAGTTTTATTATGTGTACTGGCAGTAGCCATCGTACCACTTGTGAATATGGCTTTGGTACATCATTTGGTGGAAACACTCTTTCCTCTAATAATTCCAACACCACCCCAAATGAGGTGCAACAAAATACAGTAAACAGGTAACTATAATTGTGACTTATTTATATTGTCCAGTGTTTGATTTTATGTTAACTTATATAACTTCCCATTGTGGAATTTAACATCTTCCATAAAGATTAACATAAATGTGAATAATTTTCATGTTGTAAAATTACAGTTTTAACATTTCATGGCTTATGTATTCATAAATTACTATGTAATTAAGTTATGGAACTGAATTGCTGGCCAGTACCAGTAGGTGAAATAAAGAGTGCTGTTAATAGAAAGTTATAAAAGTAAATGACTGTTTGTAGATTCAAAATTATTAATTCCTCCATTAAAAGGAGACATGGCTAAGTTTGGAAAGGCTAAAACAGAATGGCATGTTACCCAGACGTCAGGACAAGAGCGACTGACCTGTGGTGAGCTCCTTACCGTAAAGTGTGTCACACTGTTGAAATGTGTACTAATATGTTATTTTGAAAACTTCTCGAGAGTGACTTTTCTGAGGAGTGTTGTAATGGACTAAAAACCAGTTCTCAAAACATCCCAGTGACCAACTTTCCTGGGTATAAAAATGGCTACCTTAAAATTCTCATTTATATTAATAATTGCATCATGTAGTAACTCTTGAAAGTTGAGACAGCGTACATGGTAAAATAAACAAATTACACTGTGTGTGTGTGTGTGTGTGTGTGTGTGTGTGTGTGTGTGTGTGTGTGTGTAAGTAAAAAAATAAAAAAGTAAAAAAAAAGTGCCTAGGGAAGTTTTTCAGTATTCTCGCTTTTAATTTTGTGTTTTGCTTCTGATCTGCTAACCCACTCTACGGTGGTATATATCTTATCTCAATGAACTGGTAGTTAATAGCCATGTTCCATTCCACATTTTCGAATTTTGTCAACTTATTATTGAATGTTGTTAGAAATTGACGGATATAAATTTGACAGTTCCTTTTTTTTAAAAAAAACTTCCTAATATAGTACATCAGTGTTGCCTCCTGTGCAGTAATACTTATATAATGTGGCACTTGCTCTCCATTTCATCCCCTCTGCTGTTTTCATCATGCTGGTGGAATCCTGGTTAACTTGTGTATCTAGTTTTCATCTTAACAGATGTAGGGTACCCACAAATTCCAAAAGTTAAATAATTACTACTTGCAAGATGATGTATTTTTCTACATGCTAAGTAGGAAGATATTTTCAGGGGCAAATTTCGTAAATTAACAAACTTGAAAAGCAAACTAATGGTACACATTCTGAAGCTTGTATAGGTAGCAAGCACACAATTTCTATGGAAGGAGAATTTGGCAGTTTTGTGCATCATTATGAAAAGATGTGAACCTATAGCAGATGCCCATTAAAATTGTAAGGGAAACAAATTAGTCTCGAGCTTCTTCATGTAAGGTGCACAGCTTATAGTTGTATTAAAGAAAACTGCTTGAAAAAAGAAATTGTGAGGGATATCTCTCTGCTAACTTTGAGTTCATCTCGTCTTTGCCTTCTTACATCATAAATAAATCCATTTAGCCGCAGAGTTTTATTTTACAAAAAGTTTGCACATATAATTATCCAATTTTTGTGTGTATTTTTGCTTGTCTTGTAATTAATCATTATTCCTCTCTTCACCTTTTCTAATTATGTTATGATTCTGTTAGTTTCTCCTGTGCAGATGATGTTGAAGTTCTCTGAATGAGTCTTCAAATGGACAAAACATGAAGTGATTATGCGTATGTTCAGACTGACACTGTAGCCATCAGTCATGTTCTTACCAGATTTTTTCATAGTTTTATATCATTTAGTCTTGAGAGAAATTGCCTCGGTGGAAAGAGGAACAGTGTGTAGTTCTGTAGTGTGGTTTTCCTTGGACTGAGGTCACTACTTAATCCCTTAACTTATTCATAAAACTTTTTTTACAAATAGTGTTCTAAAAATTAGTATTTTTTGGTTAATGTCCCTTATTGAATGAAATTACATATAGGCATCTAAAGATAGTTTTAAAAGTTCAAAATAATGAGTTACAAACATTTGAAGATCATCTTTAATAAAATCCTGAGTTAATCATGCAGTGGTGTTTGAGTAAAGAATTTTCTGTGTAGGTATGAAGTGAAACAATATACATCAGTGATTTCTTCAACAGAAATGTTGGAGGATCTGGCTGGAGCACAGTAGACATACTCATCTAGTAGCACTGGGAAGCACTTGCCAGTCATCTGACGAACTTGCATGACTTTCAGTCCCCATTGAAGTAACACCACTTTCTTCTTCACTTTCTTAGCCTCTAAATTCAATGTCAAACTCAGGATCATTATAGACACCCACTTTTGGAAGCATTGTCTGAATGATATACAGGACAGAGTCTGAAAATGTGTATTTCATCGTCAAGTATCCAAAACTACACACAGTAAAGACAGTATTTAGTGCCAACCACCAAACTAAAACACAATAGCAATGCTACAAATTTAGGTATTGATGCTTTTGAGTGGGCAGACACTTAACTATCAGTGCTGAAATGGATATAAGTGAGGTTTTACTTTTTCAAAGTCTGTTTTTAGTTGCCCAAGTATAATCGGGATTAAAAATTTCTTTCAAAATAATAAAAACTAGGTGACTTTGGAGCTTAATGTTAATGGTTTAAAATATGCTAATATTCAAAGAATATTCTACACACCAATCTTGAATGTTCAGGTGGTTCAGTTTCAAAGGGATAATTTAATCATCAAGTACACTCCTGACCTCCATCAGCGTGGGAAAAGAATATTTGTACAGTACAAAACCTATTGTAGAATGGATACATGAGGTTATTCCACTATGTGTATGTACCTGTTTCCTCCTCCCCCCTCCCCCTCCCCCTTTTCCCTGCAGTTATCACCATGTTACAGTATAAATTAAAGTGACAAAGGATTTTTTCTTTGTGGGTATAGTACAGCGTGACAGTAGAGCAGGTACTGCATAGCACCTTTAAGTGCAAAGAAGTGCTTATAATAAGTTTAAGAACTGTTGTTTCTCACTACATGAAATCAGAGTATGTCAATGAGAAAATAGTGACTGCTTTTATCAGTCAGAAGTGGAAACTCGAAGAACAGTCATGAATAGTATGTGGGACAGTACTTGCTGCCTCAGATTGCAAAGTGTTTAAACTCACTGGACTGTGGTAAAAACCCTTAGATAATTATCTAATAGTAACAACATTCTAGATGCAGTAAGCAGCTCACTCCCTGCAGTTATGGTGTCGCCTATTGACTTGGCTTTGCTCCCAAAAATGAAAAAAAGAATAGCAGATGTTTATTGGATGAAAGCTTAAACAATGTCCCAAAAAACTAGGGTGAAAATTGCTTTCTGTGCATTTTTGAAAGCTGTAGAGTGTAATAGTAAATATTTTGTAAGTAAAGTAAAATAAAACAGGTTGTGTCATAATAATTGCCTTGTATCTTACGTATTTCATATTTTTCCCTGAGAAATTCATTGTGGCACCTGTCAGATTTTATTTTTACCATTGTTTTGTATGTTTTTTTCCTTAATGTTTCTTTAATATTTAGAACAAAATGCAGTGATAAGTTTATTAGTCTGGTAATTTAAAATTTAATATTTTAGCACTCCTGTACAAAATTCCAACTGCTTTAATACTGCGTTGACGAGTGTTAAGGTATTTACACCAGATGACAGTCCGTTGGTACATAACACTTTGTGCTCAGCTCTGTCTGGTATAGGAGCACTTTCAAACTCAAGAGGGAAGCAGTCACGGTTTAGAGGCAGTATTCTGTGCAATAATGTTAGCCCTCTGACACCAAGGTATGTTCTGTCGTAAACTTCATGCATTAAACTTAGTTTGTGAATAATGCTGTACTCTATTTATTGTAGTTAGTGTATATTTAATTCAGTTTATTGCTGTGTTCTGAATGTGTGTTTCAGTTTATGACTTTGGGATTGGGGTAAATGTGAATGGAAGGTTCATTTGATGTTGCTACTTCTCTTAAATGGGGATTATGAGAATCTTTGTTATTGTAGATAACTTCATGTGCCATCTGCTTCCCCCCCTCCCCCTCCTCCTCCCCACTCCCTGAAATCATGTAATGTGAAGGTTCATTTACTGAGCTTCAGGATGTACTTTGTACCATTTGTCTGCTGATTTATTGAAATCCATAAATGTTTTAATGTGTTTCAACAAAGATATGGACTGATGACAACAAAATGTTATTTGCACAGGATTTTTTTTACCTGAAGATAGGTTACTTGAAATGACAAAAAATGTTAATAGAATGAAGTTTTCATTCTGCAACAGTGTGTGCTAGACAAAGACTCGAACACAGGACCTTTGTCATTTGCAATCAGGTGCTCTACCAACTTAGCTACCTATGCATGACTCATTACCCTTTCTCACAGTTTTACTTCCACCAGTACCTCATATTATACATTTCAGACTTCACAAAAGTTCTCCTGTGGAACTTGCTGGACAAGCATTCCTGGATATTGTGGAGACATGGCGTAGCAACAGCCGGGGGTTGCTTCCAGAATGAATTTTTCACTTTGCAGTGGAGTGTGCACTGATATAAAACTTCCTGCGAGTTTCTTTGGAGAACTTCTGTGAATTTTGGAAGGTGCAAGATGAGGTACTGGTGGAAGTGAAGCTCTGAGGATGGGTTGCGAGTTGTACTTGGGTTTCTCAGCTGGTAGAACAGTAGCCTGCGAAAGACACAGGTGTCCCAGTCCACCACAGAGTTGTAATCTGCCAGGAAGTTTCAAAAAATGTTTGCCTTAAACAGTTAATAAATGAAAATATGCATCAAATTCTGCACAGATATTGTGCCAAAACATGTCAGTCAGCAGCTGTGAAACATAAAAGTGCCATAAAACACAGTGGCTACATTAGTATAAACAATATATAACAACACATTTGTAGATTATGATACAAAAGCATATGTACACATTTCTTTATTTGGGCTATGGGTCTTAGTTTGCTTATTTATTTGCTCTTCTACCTATGATAGCATGTTTTGTTACAACTACTGGAATAGCCATGTATATTGTTTTTGTGCACAAATTGAATTGTATGTAATTTTGAAGCCAAAGTTGTATACATTAGATAAACTTAGTACACGTGAAAAACAAGTAACTGTGTGATGTTGAACAATTTATAAACACATGTATTCATTCACTTAGTGGAAAGTATCCCGTAAATACGTCTGTTTCTTGTTTAAAGAACTTTGTGCCCTGGATAGCTTTTATTTTCAAATTGCATTTGCCACAAATTTCCATTGCCACATGGAGTGGGCACTTCTGACATTTTTGTATAAAGTAGTTTCTCTTATATAAGGGTTCACATGATTTACTTATTGTACTTCCAATTCGTATTCTAATGGCCTTCCTCTGAAATTTAAATGTATTGAGTGCTGGAGGAGTGTTTCCCAGAATGTTACTCCAAGGTTGAGGTGTGACTGGATATAAACAAAGTGAGCATGAAGTTTCCATATTGGTGCAGGACTTTTATGCTTTTAGATGATAACGCCTTTGACTTGGCTCACAGTTAGTGACCTCTGTATGTTTAATCCATTTCAAATTGTCTTGCAGTGAAACACAGAGGAATTTTGTTACAGTGCTACCTTACACTTGACCATCCTTAAATAAGACATTTTGTTTATGTCGATTCTTATTTTGTTTGGTATGAAAGTTCATTGTGGCAGTCTTATTGGTTCCAAAAATTAACTGATTATGGTCTGCCCAACATCAAAAATGCTTTATGGGACAATTTATCGACTGATTCCATTCCTTGCTGTTCTCACATTTTAGTAGAACTGTCATATCATTAGCAAATAAGACTGTTTTGTATGCATCAGTATTTACATTCAGGTCATTAGTATAGAGTAGAAAGAGCAGGTTTCCTCACAATGAAGCCTTAAGGTACAGCATATTTGATTGTAGCATATTTCTCAGTGCTTCAGTGACTGCTTTGCACTTATGATCACTGCACCTTGGTGAGATCACTTGTTTATGATTGTCCAGGAATAATCCATATGTCTGAAAGGCCTCATGTGCCATAGTGTTCAATATTAGTAAGCAATTTTTCAAGCTTGACCATGTCAAAAGCTTTTGACAAATCTAAAAATATCAGTGTTGTTAATCGTACATTATCCAAAGAGTTAATGTACTATTAAAACATTCACACCTTGCTGTCTTTGCTGATTTTGCCCTCCCGAATCCATGCTGAGATGCAAATAATATATCATTTCTGAAATGAGATCCATCCTTCATGACATCCTCCCCACTCCACCAAGAGTGTCTTTCCGCCGTCCACCTAACCTTCGCAACCTCTTAGTTCATCCCTATGAAATCCCCAAACCACCTTCCCTACCCTCTGGCTCCTACCCCTGTAACCGCCCCCGGTGTAAAACCTGTCCCATGCACCCTCCCACCACCACCTATTCCAGTCCTGTAACCCGGAAGGTGTACACGATCAAAGGCAGAGCCACGTGTGAAAGCACCCACGTGATTTACCAACTGACCTGCCTACACTGTGAAGCGTTCTATGTGGGAATGACCAGCAACAAACTGTCCATTCGCATGAATGGACACAGGCAGACAGTGTTTGTTGGTAATGAGGATCACCCTGTGGCTAAACATGCCTTGGTGCACGGCCAGCACATCTTGGCACAGTGTTACACCGTCCGGGTTATCTGGATACTTCCCACTAACACCAACCTGTCAGAACTCCGGAGATGGGAACTTGCCCTTCAGCATATCCTTTCTTCTCGCTATCCGCCAGGCCTCAATCTCCGCTAATTTCTAATTTCAATTTGCCGCCGCTCATACCTCACCTGTCTTTCAACTTCATCTTTGCCTCTGTACATCCGCCCCGACTGACATCTCTGCCCAAACTCTTTGCCTTTACAAATGTCTGCTTGTGTCTGTGTATGTGTGGATGGATATGTGTGTGTGTGCGAGTGTATACCTGTCCTTTTTTCCCCCTAAGGTAAGTCTTTCCGCTCCCGGGATTGGAATGACCCCTTACCCTCTCCCTTAAAACCCATATCCTTTTGTCTTTCCTTCTCCTTCCCTCTTTCCTGACGAGGCAACCATTGGTTGCGAAAGCTAGAATTTTGTGTGTATGTTTGTGTTTGTGTGTCTATCGACCTGCCAGCGCTTTTGTTTGGTAAGTTTCATCATCTTTCTTTTTAGATATATTTTTCCCACGTGGAATGTTTCCCTCTATTATATTCATACAACTACATATCTAGGCGTAGCTTTGTACCTTGCGCAGTGATATGAAATGAAACAAGCACATAAGGTTGTTTGTAGGAAAGATGAATAATTGACTTTGGTTTATGGGGATAATTGTGGGAAAGTGTAGCTGATGTGTGAAGGAGACTGCGTATAGAATGTTGAAATAACTTGAGGGTTTGCTGCTGGGTGATGTCGTCGACCACCGCCGTTATTTCGACAGGAGTATTGTCTACATATCTAAAAAAAACACGCAGGTTTCAAGGCTGCTGACTCCAATGCGCCTTCCTCAAAGTCCTCCATAAACAAATTGGCCACAATTGGTGACAACGGGCTTCCCATAGCAACTCCATCAATCTGTTTGTAGTACTGACCATTGAATAAAAAGAAAGTGGAAGTCAGCACATGTTGAAACAAATTTGTTAACTTGACACCAAACTTAACCTCAATTAGCTGCAACGAATCAGAGAGGGGGAACGTGAGTGAAAAGAGAAACCACATCAAAACTGACTATAATATCAGAGTCATTCAAACGCAATCCCTGCAATCGATGTAAGAAATCTGCAGAGTTCTTAATGTGGTGTTCACACCTACCTACTAGTGGGCTCAACAAATTAGCAAGATGTTTAGCTACACGATACGTCGTAGCACCAATATTAGAAACAATAGGCCTCAACGGGACAGCCTCTTTATGGACCTTACGGAGTCCGTATAATCTAGGTGGATGCCCGATTAACATGGCTTCCTCATATTCATCAGCTGAAGGTGAAGTGCTGGCAGCAACTACTAGGATGCAGATCGGTCTACGCTGCTGCAGCTCTACACAGCCCTTGTTCAATCCCACCTTGACTATGAGAATCTGGTTTATGGTTCGGTGGCGTCCTCAGCATTCATTTACTCGACCCAGTGTACTATTGTGGCATTTGACTGGCAACAGGAGCTTTTGGGACAACTCCGGTGACCAGCATCCTGGTGGAGGGCGGAGTCCCTCCATTGAAGGTTAGGCATGCACAACTGCTCGCCAGTTGCATTGCACATGTTCGTAGTTCTCCTGCGCATCCGAATTACCATCTCCTTTCCCCATCCACGGCAGTTCATCTAACGCATCAGAGGCCCAGGTCAGGGCTTCTTGACATGTACCGGGACCATGAAGTGGTTTACACTGACGGCTCGATGTCTGATGGTCACGTTGGCTTCGGATATGTTCATAGAGGACATATTGAACAGGACTCCTGGCCAGATGGCTGCAGTGTTTTCACTGAAGAGCTGGCGGCCATTTCTCGTGCTCTTGAGCGCATCTGCTCGTGGCCTGGTGAGTTGTTTCTTCTCTGTACTGACTCCTTGAGCAGCCTACAAGCTATCGACCAGTGGTACCCCTGCCAACCTTTGGTAGCGACCATCCAGGATTCCATCTATGCCCTGGAACAATCCAGTCGTTCCATGGTGTTTGTGTGTACCGCAGGCCACATCGGAATCCCAGGAAATGACCTTGCCGACAGGCTGGCCAAACAGGCTACACGGAAACCGCTTCTGGAGATCAACATCCCTGTAACTGACCTGTGATCATTAGTATTCCACAAGGTTTTTCAGCTTTGGGAGATGGAATGGCGTAATCTCAGTACGCACAACAAACTGCATGCCCTTAAGGAGACAATGAATGTGTGGAAGCCATCGAAGCGGGCCTCTCGCAGGGACTCTGTGGTTCTCTGCCGGCTCCCCATTGGCCACACATGGCTAACACATGGCCACCTCCTCTGTCACGAGGACCCACCTTGGGGTCACTGTGGCTCTCATATGACTGTCGTCCACATTTTGTTGGACTGCCCACTTTTAGCCACTTGGTGGCGGACTTTTAACCTTCCCAACATCCTACCTTCGGTGTTTGGCGACAATGTCTCAACAGCAGATTTAGTTTTATGTTTTAATCATGAGTGTTTTTTTTTTTTATCGTACCATCTAATGGTGAACACTTAGCCTTCTCAGGTTGCCACCCTACTTCCATTTTAAATCTGTCACACTTTCCTTGCATTTGTTTGTCTTGGTTGTCGTCTTTTTCCCTACATGCGTTCATCTGGCCTTGTCTTTTTGGGGTGGAAATTTTAATGTGTTGCAGAGTGGCTGGCTCATCCTCTTTTATTATTGTGATCAGCCAGCCCAGACCATCTGCTCTATGGTTTTAATACCTTTTTCTACTTTTCCTTGTGGTGTATGTTTTCCCCATTTTTTGTTCATTCAGTTCGTTTTCTTTTTAGGTGTGGTGTTGAGTGTTTTGTACCTTGAGCCTTTCTTGCGTCAGGAAAAAGGGACTGATGATCCTGTAGTTTGGTCCCTGTATACCCCAAACCAACCAACCGACCATCCATCTTCTCTTATTATCGTTATAAAAGGATCAGTGGTCCACATTGTCTGCTCTTCCATGCGGTAGAGCAACGAACAGTACATGGCATCTCTCTTCCTTGTGTTTTACTGTTACTTAATTGAAAGAACAGCAGGCCTTCAAGTTTTTGTGTGTTGTTGTATATCTATTCTTCTGCTAGCATGTTATTTGACACATCAGTCACCATAACTTCAGTTTCAAAGAAGAGAAAGAAAAGTCTTACGATAACAGACTACAAAGTCTATTAAGAAATATTATTTTGCAGATAAATAAATTTATGTGAAAATTGATCTCAAAGCATTTATACAATCAAATTCCATTTTCTCTGCTCTCAGAAAAGAAGTTTGTTCACTACAAACATTAGATACAGGGTGAACACTTAAAATTTGCATCGCAGATATTGCGGAAATGGAAAGTGCTATTGATGTGTGGTTTTCACAGAATAAATTGGTAGTCAGTGGCTCATATTGTTAGCCAGTCGGTAGATTGTAATAATACTTAGAAAGTGTATTTTTTGTGCAGACATAAGGTTTTTTTTTTCTAATGAAACAATGTCTCTTGACAGTTACAAACTAAAAGTAGTGTAAATTAGAATGTCAGTGGTGTTTGTTGCAGGATTCTAATGTGAGCTGTTTACAGGATACTGTATTTTGAAAAGTTTCCACACTGACACTTGTACAATATATGTGGTAGCAAACACTAACTAACAACACTAGTGCATACACTAGTTATATGGATTCTGACCAGTAACGAGACAATTGACCATCACAGGTTAAGTTCAAAATGACCACCGGAAGTAGCAATACGCACTCAGAGTTTGGTATGGAATGACTACTGCACTTGTGCTACCATTTCAGCAGAGATGTCTGAGCAGACTGCAATAATGCGTCATTGTATATCATTGGCTGTAATTGATATGTCCTTGTAGACAGCATCTTTCAGCTTTCGCCACAGAGAAAAGTCTACAGGCATCATATCCAGGAAATGGGCTGGCCAAGATATAGATCCTCTGCGTCTGATACAACGATTTGGAAACAATTCATGAAAATATGCTGTAGTACTTTGTGCACTATGGGGTGGTCAGCCATAACATTGGTTCGTTCTAGTCTGCAGAGGAAGACATGCTTGCATTCAGTTCTCCGTCTATGAAAAGCAGTTCTATGAACTGATGGTTCACTATCCCATACCGCACATTTACACTCCGTGGACACTGACGGTCCATCTGATAAAGCCAACAGGATTTGTCAGCAGACCTGTAGTGTGTGTTTTAGCAGTTACATGTCCATGATTGCTAAATGTGGCTTCATTACTAAACAAGATATGTGATACATCTGGAGTATCCTGTTATAATGTCCAGGTACAGAAGTTAACACAATTCTTGTAATAGTTTCCATGCAGCTCTTGATAAGAGAGAGATGTGCCAGCGATGGAACCTTTGTTGATGGAGAATACTTAGGACACTTGCCTGATTTGTGCCACTTCCTCGGGCGATTGCATGGGAGCTTACATGTAGATTGGCTGCAACAGCAGCAAGAACATTAATTTCCTCCTCTTCTGTCATCACTTGTTTCCTTCGGCTACATGGTCTAGGTGTTATACTACAACTTTCATGTAACTGGTTGAAGAAGTTAATAAATAATTGGCAAGATGATTGATGTATGTTGGGGTACCGAGTTCAACACTGACTACTGTAAATGATGTAGCCGACAGTTGCACAGTTGTGTTTCACAGTTCTTTACTTTCACTGTTCACAACCTCCCAATATTGCACAGTTGATATGGCCAGTTCACTATTGGTTAACTTTTGATAAACCTCATTAATAGTTTACAGGCAAACGTCAGCATACTGTTACAACAGTTAACTGTTGAACATCTATGAGCAGTAAAAACCTAACCACACAGTTCACAGTCTTTCAAATAAATTGAACAGACACTGTCATTGTTTTAACACACAGCCTGTTGATGTTACACTTATTTCACGGTTAAGTTGATGCATTGTTGTTTATCTAACCAAATAAATAATTGGAATTAAATAAGGGCTGGTTTTACTAATATTTTATGAATGGAGCCAAATAAATACTTTAAGAATCCTAGCAGTCCTTCTTCCAATTGTTTAGAATTATTACAGAATTTATATTTGTTTATAAGTCAACAATAGAATTTAGGTCACGAAACAATTACTGATTTCATCCTATAACAAAAGATATTAACTAGGAATGGTCAAAATAAATTAGGAAATTGATGACACATACAAAACTAAGCACAAAATTAGATCTGGTGCTGCCGGCCGTGGTGGCCGTGTGGTTCTGGGCACTGCAGTCCGGAACCGCGGGACTGCTATGGTCGCAGGTTCGAATCCTGCCTCGGGCATGGATGTGTGTGATGTCCTTAGGCTAGTTAGGTTTAAGTAGTTCTAAGTTCTAGGGGACTGATGACCTAAGATGTTAAGTCCCATAGTGCTCAGAGCCATTTGAACCATTTTTGAGATCTGGTGCTATATTCTTTAAAACTGAGGGCCAACTTTTCTCTTTTATGGAAATGCAGATTATACTCATGTATGTTAATGGTAATTAGGCAAAAATGAAAATAAAATGAATTTAAGGAGGCAAATGGAGAAACAAGAGAGGATGTAAAGAGATCCCAACTTGCTTCGTCAGTCAGTATAACTTTTTCAACCATTGGAATGATTTGTGCCCTTTTTTTTACTTATGCCTAACTGTTGTTTTGTCTTGAGGGTGTAATAAAAGATTCAAGCTCCATATACAGTTATGACTACAGAAAAAGTCCTTTAGACTGTACATCAGCTTTTCCTAACCTGGCCTTTTGAACACATTTCTTCAATGTTTTATCTGGTGCCACTATCACAGGGTCATCAGATGCAGAACTTTCAGTTATTATGTACCCATTTGTTTTATGATGATGCATGTATCTTTGAAATATCACAAATCTTAAAATGGTGTCCTTGTAATTGCTTTAATAAGTATCTACTAGACATACAGAGCACGTCGTATGTATATTGCTCTTGTGCCTCATTTCGATGTATTTTCCTGTAGTAAATCATCTTTGGTGTTGTTTCATTGTATTGATGAAATTCCCTATACTGTTTTGTATGATTTTTTTTAATCAAAAGTGTTGTATCATTACACATTGTTTGTCTTTTTCTCTTAACTCGTTTAAGAAGTGAGCAGCAATGGCCCTGTGATTCCTATGACTGACCTGGCAAGTCATCATGAAAGTAGTGTGTGCCATGGCATGGGAATTCTGCACACTGAGAGTAAGATTGTAAAAGGAAAGTATGCCTGGACGTGTAACAGAGTGAGCATTCCAGAATGAGTTTTCACTCTGCAGCAGAGTGTGTGCTGATATGAAACTTCTTGACAGATTAAAACTGTGTGCTGGACTGAGACTCACCTTATGCGGGCAAGTGCTCTACCAGCAGTTTTCATCTGCCAAGAAGTTTAAGAGTGAGCATTGTTGGTGATTGCAAAATGTCACTGTAAATCTAACCACAACATTGATTTACATTCAGCATCTGCAGTTCTAAGTTGAAAAATTTTTTTGGTGCTCACATTGTCTGATGTCAACTTCTTCTAGTTCAAGAACATTAAACTTGGTGGCTTCTTCTACTCTATAAAGTTGCAAAATAAGAGCCAGTTACTATTTGGTTCTTTTGCAGATTATCTTTCATGATTAAGCCTGAGTGTCTTAAACAGTTGTTACTTTTACTGACAACATTGCTTTTTCTTTGTGATACACATTAATGTATGCCAACATGCAGATTTTTGATCGGGGTGGCATTATCGTGCTACATTTATATAGTATCAGATATCCTTTAAATGGAAATGTCTGCTGAATATACAGAAATTCCTTTATGAAACTTCTCACTGCAAGATTTGCCACTGGTCACCTCTAGCTATGGCCCTCCCTACACTAATGCACTTCCTCTTCCTCCTCCTCCTCCTCCTCCTCCAAGTATTAGGCATTTGCCTGTTATGTCCTCTTGTTCAGTGCATCTATTATTGGTGCTTAGTGACTATTTGAGATCCCAACCTCTTTCTTGGTCTGCATACTGATCTTTTCCCTATTGGTCGATAACCATTACTATTGTAGGTTTTCTGTTTTCATTCATTCTTGTAACATGATCTCTCATTTATTTCTATACTCCCCGATGTATTCATTTACACTTGTAGGACCAAATTCTTTTCTCATTGTAGTACTCCTAATGATATCAAATACTTAATAGCCTCTTAATCCTCTTAAAAATATCACTTCTGCACATTTTAATGTAATAGTCCTCTTCTTAGAAACAGTTATTTTTATCAGCTATTTCTTTGTAAGAAACCTCAGTTGGATTTCTGCAGTAAGCCATATTTGCAATATTGATTTGTCCATGTTTAAATTCATTTACACTGTAATAAAGGGCTTTGAGTGTACAATTGAAAGAAAACAACCCTCGGTCATTATTTTTAACCACTTAATCGGGTTTCAGCGCTGCTAGGAGTGTCTTCCTCAGAATTTAAATCAAAGAATGGTCTATAGCATGGTCACAGAATTATGACTAAAAACGTATGATACAGAGTGTAAGTACAGAATCATTGTGAAAGACTGGCAGTACTTATATGTCATTTATAAAATAATAAATATGCCAAAAGGGCATTAGTCACAAAGATATTTAAGATAAAAAAATTGTGATGGCGAGCCACTAAGGGCTGCGCGTTACTTACGTGGTTATGGGTTGCAAACGGACTGAGGTGCCCGCGTTAACAAATGCGGCCAGGTGAACATGGCACTGCAACGAGCATGCCATCTAGTAGTCATAGATACAATTAGGCTACTTCACATTGAAATATAGGCAGAAGTGATTATAAATGAATAGTATTTGGTACATAATGGAAAGCAATGTTTGTTTGATAGTAGTGTACAACATAACATTGTGTCTACATCGAAGCTTATAACAGTAAGATAAAACATGAAAACATCATTATGAAAATGTAGATAGGACTGAATGACAATTGTAGAAAGCAATATTGACATGAAATACAGCCAAGAAACATTTGATAATTAGAAAACATAGGACTACCTTAGAAAGGAAAGAACATTTCGGCAACCTGCACAAGGAGACCTGAAGTCAGATTTCGAGTAACGGCTTTATACCGTTGAAAATATTTTTGTTATGTAGCTGTTGCTGTTTGTTAAGGATGAGGCTATCCTTTCGAGCAATATGTTTGAAAGTCTAATTCTTCTAGAATGTCTAGTCTATGCCCTTTCTTTTTGGTGTGCAAAATGTTGCTATCGCAGATGGCTTTAGGTGAATGGCCTGTAATTAGAAGATGGTCGGCAAAAGATGAATTTTGGAGGGTAGTGCCATTTTTTCCTTAGCAAGTGTTCTTTATATCGGGTAGTGAAGGCACGTCCAGTTTGTCCTATATAGTAAGAGGAGCAAGTATCACAGACAATTTTGTAGACACCAGAATTTTCTAAAGGGGAACGAATAGAATATTGAATTTTTTCAGCAGTATAAAGCCGTTACTCGATATCTGACTTCAGGTCTCCTTGTGCAGGTTGCCTAAATGTTCTTTTCCTTCTAAGATAGTCCTATGTTTTCTAATTATCAAATGTTTCTTGGCTGTATTTCATGTCAGTATTGCTTTCTACAAGTTGTCATTCAGTCCTATCTACATTTTCATAATGATGTTTTCACGTTTTATCTTACTGTTATAAGCTTCGACGTAGACAAAATGTTATGTTGTATGCTACTATCAAACAAACATTGCTTTCCATTATGTACCAAATACTATTCATTTATAATCATTTCTCCCTATATTTCAATGTGAAGTAGCCTAATTGTATCTACGGCTACTAGGTGGCGCGCTCGTTGCAGTGCCATGTTCACCTGGCCGCATTTGTTAACACGGGCACCTCAGTCCGTTTGCAACCTGTAACCACTTAAGTTACGAGCAGCCCTTAGTGGCTCGCCATCACAATTTTTTATCTTAAATATTTTTGTGACTAATGCCCTTTTGGCATATTTATTATTTTATAAATGACATATAAGTACTGCCAGTCTTTTACAATGATTCTGTACTTACACTCTGTATCATACGTTTTTAGTCATAATTCTGTGACCATGCTATAGACCATTCTTTGATTTAAATTCTGAGGAAGACACTCCTAGCAGCGCTGAAATCCGGTTAATTTGTTAAAAATAATGACCGGGGGCTGTTTTCTTTCAGTTGTAATTATTCACGGTCTCTGAACATGCTGCCATGTACAAAATTTTGCTTTGAGTCTTAGTACAAATGTGTTTAGACTTCCTTCAGCCCTGTGTCATGATCCCCTATCAGAGATTAGTAAAAACTTCGGTCACCAATCTCTTGCGTATTGCTAAAAAACATGGCATCAGTTGCTTAAGACAGCAGCCAAAAATCAACAAGCTGTTGCATCTGTTTGAAAATTCTAACAATACTGCTCTAAAGAACATAATGACCATCACACCACTTAAACTCACTGTTGTTTAACTGAAATATTAAAGACCTAGTAATCCACTCTCACATGTTTCATTTTGTGCTTCTAGTAATGTTAAGACTGTCCTTCAGATATGTGTTATGCATGGCCAGTTATAGACATCGATTGAACTGTTAAAATCTCTAATCTCTTTATGGCCGAGGTAAACCTGGTGTTTCAACAGTAGCATGAAAATCTGTCATGTAGTACATTTCTACAAAGCTTATAGGATGTAAACTATTAAAAGTACATTATGTTGTCATGGTCTTCAGTTTGAAGGCTGGTTTGATGCAGTTCTCCATGCCACTCTATCCTCTGTGAGCCTTTTCATCTCTGAATAACTACTGCATCCAACATTTTTCTGAATCTGCTTACTGTATTCATCTTTTGGTATCTGTCTACAATTTTTACCCCCCCCCCCCCCCCCCTCACACACACACACACACACACACACACACACACACACACACACACACTCTTCCCATCCAGTACTAAATTGGTGAACCCTTGATGTCTCAGAATGTGTCCTAACAACAGATTCTTCCTTTTGGTCAAGTTGTACCTCAAATTTCTAGTCTTCCCAATTCTGTTCAGAACTTCCCCGTTAGTTACGTGATCTGCTCATCTAATCTTCAGCATTCTTCTGTAGCACCACATTTCAAAAGCTTCTCTTCTCTTCTCTTCTCTTCATGTCTAAATTGTTTATTGTC
The DNA here is from genome assembly GCF_021461385.2 of Schistocerca piceifrons. Classification (NCBI taxonomy): domain Eukaryota; kingdom Metazoa; phylum Arthropoda; class Insecta; order Orthoptera; family Acrididae; genus Schistocerca; species Schistocerca piceifrons. The sequence continues at coordinate 23,873 of NW_025728720.1, forward strand.
CATATTTCACTTGCATATGTGGCTACACTCCATACAAATACTGTTAAAAGGACTTCCTGATTTTTAAATCTTTACTTGATATTAGCAAATTTCTCTGTTTCAGAAATGCCTTCCTTGCCATTACCAGTCCACAGTTTATATCCTCTCTACTTCAGTCGTCAGTTATTTTGCTGCTGGCCAAATAACAAGACTCATTTACTACTTTAAGTATCTTATTTCTTCATCTAATTCCTCGGCAACACCTGATTTAATTTGACTACATTCCATTATTCTTGTATTGCTTTTGTTGACGTTAATTTTATCTCCTCCTTTCAAGACACTGTCCATTCCCGTTCAGCTTCTCTTCCAGGTCCTTTGCTGTCTGACAGAATTACAATGTCATTGGCAAACCTCAAAGTTTTTATTTCTTCTCCCTGGACTTTGATTCCTACTCCAAATTTTTCTTTTGTTTCCTGTACTGCTTGCTCAATGTACACACTAAATAACGTGGGAGGAAGTCTACAACCCTGCCTCATTCCTTTCTCAACCACTGCTTCCCTTTCGTGCCCCCCGCCATGCCCACCCCCCCACCCCACCCCTCTGCGACTCTTAAAACAGCCATCTAGTTTCTGTACAAGTTGTAAATAGCCTTTTGCTCCCTGCATTTTACCCCTGCCACATTCAGAATTTGGACAGTATTCCAGTCAACATTGTCAAAAGCTTTCTCTAAGTCTACAAATGCTATAAACTCAGGTTTGCCATTCCTCAATCAATATTCTAAGAAAAGTAATAGCATCAGTATTGCCTCGCATCTTCCTACATTTCTCTTGAATCCAAACTGATCTTCCCGAGTTCGGCTTCTACCAGTTTCTCCATTCTTCTGTAAAGAATTCTTGTTAGTATTTTGCAGCCGTGACTTACTAAATTGATGATTCGGTAATATTCACACCTGTCAGCACATGCTTTCTTTCGAATTGGAATTATTATACTCTTCTTGAAGTCTGAGAGTATTTCGCCTGTCTCATACATCTTGCACACCAGATGGAAAAGTTTTGTCATGGCCCATTCTCCCAAGCTATCAATTGTTCTAATGGAATGTTGTCTACTACTGAGATCTTGTTTCGACTTAGGTGTTTCAGTGTTCTGTCAAATTCTTCACACAATATCATTATCTACAATCTTATCTTCATCTACATTCTCTTCCCCTTCTACAAATTGCCCTCAAGTACATCTTCCTTGTACAGACCCCCTATATACCCCTTCCAACTTGAGCTTACTGGCGCGAGGGATTAGGCGAGCGGTCTAAGACGCTGCAGTCGTGAACTGTGCGGCTGATCCTGGTGGAGGTTCGAGTCCTCCCTTGTGTGTGTGTGTGTGTGTGTGTGTGTGTGTGTGTGTGTGTGTGTCCTTAGGATAATGTAGGTGAAAGTAGTGTGCAAGCTTAGGGACTGATGACCTTAGCAGTTAAGCCCCATAAGATTTTACACACATTTGAACATCCCCCCCCCCCTTCCCCCCCCCCCCCTCCCCCCCCCTGCCCCAGCTTACCCTTCATTGCTTAAGACTGGTTTTCCATCTGAGCTTTTGATATTCATACAGGTGGTTCTCTTTTTTTCCAAAGATCTCTCTAATTTTCCTGTTGGCGTTATCTAGCTTTACTCTAGTGATATATGCTTTTAAGTCCTTACATTTGTCCTCAAGTCACCCCTGCTTATCCATTTTGCACTTCCTGTCAGTCTCATTTTTTAGACGTTTGTATTCCTTTTGTCTGCTTAATTTACCGCATTTTTGTATTTTCTCCTTTCATCAATTAAACCTCCTGTGTTACCCAAGGATTCCTACTAGCCCACGTCTTTTTACCTACTTGATCCATTGTTGCCTTCACTATTTCGTCTCTCAAAGCTACCCATTCTTCTTCTACTGTATTCGTCTCCCTGTTCTTGTCATTCATTCCTTAATGCTCCCTCTGAAACTCTGTAACAACCTGTGGTTCTTCCAGTTTATCCTGGTCCCATCTCCTTAATTTCCTACTATTTTGCAGTTTCTTCAGTTTTAATATGCATTGCATAACCAATAATAATTGTGGTCAGAGTCCTCATTATAAATGTTTTTATAGTCTACCTTTCTCACTCTCTACATATGGTTTATCCAAGATATTGTTACTAACAAGTGCATTCTTATTTATTTACCAGTATGTACAGTCTTAGACATAAAAACTGACTGACTGCCGGCCGGCCGCCACGGAGGCTAAGTCCGAGTCGTTCACTTAAGGTGGCCAATAAAACTGACCACCCCTGACAACTCTAAGTCCGGCCATCTGCACAATCTGGCAACACTGTAAGATGGGGAAGTGTTAGGAGGAAGTGTTGCCTACTTCCGAGTTGATATGGAGGGACTGAGCTCGTGGTCTCGCGGTAACCGTCGTGCATTCTAAACGTAGAGTCGCATGTTTGCGTCCAACTGCTTTTATTTTTTATTTTTTTTACCACATTTCGGTCTAAAGTTATGAGTCTGATTGAACATCGAAGACAATTCGCTTAACATTCTATCCACCCGTAATAACAAGTATTCCAGAAACAATTCCGCAGGACGGCTTGTGGCTGCGTCGTGTTCATAACAGCTTACGCTCGAGCGTTTCCTCGCGCTGCAGCGGCTACCGGCCACTGGCCAGACGCCACGCGCTGCCTGAAATCCAGCGCTGCCCAAGTGAAGGTGGCGCCACGCTGTCAGTGTGTGTATCAATGTCATTTTTGAATTTGAAGTTCTAGTTATTATCTTGCAGTTAAGCATTGGATTTTGCATACTTGAAAATCGTGAACTACAGTTAAGCATTGTAAAATTGAGTCGCAAGTGGAATAAGGTGTAACTTCTGCAACACAACATTTACTTTGTTATAACAGAGGGGTGAATGTAGAGGAGGCAGCTAGAAAGATTTGAACTGTGCGTGGAGCGAGTGCTTTTGGGAAAAATATGCCAGAAAAAGATATTCTTGTTTCAACAAAAATTGTTCTGGAATGAATGATTTTCCACATTAAGGAAGTCTCGACTACTGATATATGTGACAGATTACCATTTTACCATCATGCGACATTTGCATTCAACAGGCGAAGTTCAGAAGTCTGGTGTAGGAGTACTGCATGCTCTAATTCGAAACAACAAAAATCTACGGAGTGCTATTATTGAACGTCATCAGGTCGCTCATTGAGCATTACTATGCAGTACTGTTACTGGTGACGAGTTATGATGCCTTTATCGTTAACTTCCTAAGAAGAAATGAAAGGCTGAGCCCCACAAAAAGACATAGACTAGAGTAAAGTGTAGTGTGAACTTAATATTTTACATTTGATAGCTCCATAAGTGTGTTTTGGACTACGAATTCTGCCCCAAGGGGTGTGACACCTTTCGGTCGCAGGGTAAGAAAGTCGAGCAACAAAACTACATCACCTATGCTACTTGCATGATAACTCACTCTGGTGATTTGAGAAACAAAACTAGCCAGGAGATTGATAGGAAAGTCGTGTCTCAGACACTTGTATTGATAGGGAAGTCCTCTCTCAAGCCCTTGTCCCTCTCGTAAAATATTACCTTTCCCGCCCTTGTTCGACCAACCGTCAAGGCAATTCATTTCTAGACGAAAATAGTCTTAAAACTACTATGGTTTAATGACATCGTTAAAACAAGTAGGTTTCTACGGGCGTAGAATTTGTAAACAACGGTTGCATTGTCAGATTGTTGTAGATATCGTGAAAGAAAATTCAGCTGTTGATTAGTTTCTCTTTGATGATTACTATTGGGTTTAGTAAACTAATGGAAAATGCAAATAAAATATTCACTTTGCTAATACAAATTAAATTCAGCTTACTACAGAAACATCACGATGGAAGTCTGTCTTAATAAAGCATTAAGTTCAAAAATGGTTCAAAGGTCTCTGAGCACTATGGGACTTAACTTCTGAGGTCATCAGTCCCCTAGAACTTAGAACTAGTGAAATCTAACTAACCTAAAGACATCACACACACCCATGCCCGAGGCAGTATTCGAACCTGCCTCCGTAGTGGTAGCGCGGTTCCACACTGTAGTGAAGCATTAAGTGTCTGTAAGACGATTGATCCTACTTCAACACGAATTAGAAGGATATTACCGACTTTTGACTTCGAAAAGATCTGTATTTACTTCATTTCCTGTATCATTCTCAAGTATTATGAAAATGTGACATTCCATAGATAAAATTATGTATTCACAACAACAAAAAATATGTCGGCAGAAAACAAAAGTGGCATTATGAAACTGGCAGTACCGTAAGGTTTCCGCTCTGACACTAAAGGTTATTGTAAGTAGCAAGCCGAATTTTGCTCGAGCATTATCTTACGATTCCCTTATTGAGTTTGTATTTGCCTGCTTGTAGTTCTACTAGAAAAGAATAAAAAATCTGGCTTTCGGCGAGTCTAGAAAGGCGAACGAACGCAGCTTGCACTTGGTAGCCAAGCATGTTACCTGGGAACTGTTTTTTTTTCTAAAGTGGGAAGACATCCTTTTGTAGTTGAATTGTTGGCAAATGTCAGTCAGACGTGTGCCGTTGGTCTAAGCGTTTCGGTATGTTGAATTTGTACCAATGATTTTTCTACAGGTTTTTTCTGTTCCAAATAGAGAGTTGAAGTCTCCCATTAGTATTTTCACGTCATCTTGGTGAATTTTGCTCATAATATTTTCGAGTGTGTTCCAGAATTTTTTGACATTTTCGTTTTTTTTCTTATTTTTGATGTTGGTGGGGGAAAGTGCATTGATGAGTGTATATTTTTTACTGGGGCTCTGAATGAGCATAGTCATAAGTCGATTGTTGATGGGTGTGATTTCTTTGACAGAATTGATGATAGATCTGTGTTCGAGAAAAGCAGTGCCGAAGATTGGTACGCCTTTCACTACCTTTTGTTGTATTTTGCTCTTGAAGATGCAATGGTTTCCGTAATGCAAGGTTTCACTGTCAGTGAGTCGTGGTACGTGAAGAGCAAGGATGATAATTTTTGGTCGGTCGATTTATTATGTTAGATTACTTAGTTTTCGTTACTTGGATCAATGTATCAATATTTTGTTATATAAAAAAAGGATCTTACGTATGTGAAATCTTATGGGACTTAACTGCTAAGGTCATCAGTCCCTAAGCTTACACACTACTTAACCTAAATTATCCTAAGGACAAACACACACACACACACACACACACACACACACACACACACACACACGCCCAAGCCCAAGGGAGGACTCGAACCTCCGCCGGGACCAGCCGAACAGTCCATGACTGATGCGACCACGACCGCTCGGCTAATCCCGCACGGCGTGTAGTTTTCAAATGCATGTTTTCTGCTTGTAGGGACATTTACCAGAGGTCTTCAATATTCTCTGCCGTGCTAACCTGGCCTCCCCAGAATCCGAAATTCCAACTTCCGCCTTTCAACAGTTTGCACAGTTCATGTTTTCTTGTGTTTCATTGGTTTGGCTTGGGTGATTCAAGGACCGTACAGGACCAGAGGGTGTTGAAGCCTTTGGAAGCAAGTATTTTCAGCCGAGCTCACTGAGCTAACAGACGGTGACCAGAGTAGCGGTGGTTTTCACTCAGACGTGCGTGGATTTTGAGTTCAACGGATTTAGTAGTCGTTGAGGATTGTGTTAGTATTGGGTTCACCCCAAGTATTTGATTTCCTCGGTACCACCCATATGGGGGAGGGTTTCCCCTATCGGCCCCACGGGATTATTATTATTGTCATTATGTCATCAGCAAATCCGATACGGTGCATCTTCCCACCACTGAAATAGATGTGCATTGTTCGAATCGGTATTTACATCACATAAATATGGGTTATAATTAAGTTACATTGCTGCTAGTAGACATATTTCTCACTTTTTCTTGGGCAGTTGCTACCTGTTACTCCATCATAGGAATTTATATGCGCAGCATTGTTTCAATACAGACGTTCAAATTATCCGATTTCTGTAATTTCATTTCGATACCAGATCGTTCGAAACGGATTAAGCCAGTCAGACTTAATGTGGATATCCGAATACGACTCATCATTTGATACACTGGGTAAACCACATTCTTAAACGGACGGTTGAATCTAGATCACTTATTTATGACAGGGCCTGAATTCTTAAACACTGTGAAAAATAATAATGCAATGTGCTTATTACTAATATTTTATTTAAATATAAATATATGAACAAACGAGATAACAGTTTATTTACAGGAGCAGAGCCCCATCCGTCATAGCAGAGCAGTGCGAGATTGGTTTCAGGGCCAAGAGAGGATAAAGCTGTTGCCGTTTGTTCCACGATCACCGAACATCAACCAGATAGAGAATATGTGGGCAGAGGTAACTACGTAATTGCCATGTGGACCTACAAATGCAAGCAATCTTTGGACGAATATAGGAAACGTATGGTGGGAAGTAGACCATCACACTACACTGTCGACAACTTAATGAAAACAATGCCCCTACGCCTTCGAGAAATCTTATTTAATGATCGTGGGTGGGTTGATTACTAAAAGTATACTCGTCCACAAAACCCATGTGGACAATTATCTGATAGTTGGTCAAGCTTTGCTTTGTCACAGCTCTTTAGATGCAAGTCCATTAACTCTCAGTCTACTCCTTACAATTCTTGCAATGCAAGGTAATTGAAAAATCTCATCCACTCGACGCCAACTGAGGAATTGACTGGTGCATGTGTTGTTCAACACACAGTAGTTGTCACACTCACTGGAATCAATGACTGTGTGTGTGTGTGTGTGTGTGTGTGTTTTCGTGTTCACGCACAATGTGAATCAATACTATTAAAGTATTTTAATGCGATGGGAAGTTACGAACCGAATTTTTACCCAACCCACGACCTGCATATTACGTTACGTTCAGTAAGATGTGTTAACTCCATAGTATCATTAGCAGAGACAGTGCGCTCTTGTTGTAGAGGCTCACGACAAGTGCAGCGATTAGCTGTGCCCAATGCCGTCACGATTTGTTTATATTGGCTTAGCGTGGACACTGCAGCAGATGCTTCTCCATAAACAGAAAGAAATCACCTTGGCTCTGGCTGCAGTGAGCGGATATCACTGCCTGTGTGTTCTTATAGTAACCAACGTGAGACTCTACGCACAGGTGCCATGGAGCAATTGCAACGGGTATCATGTCATTAATCATCAGAATATTAACCACTGATGAAATGTCCACTCTATTTGAATCCCAAGAAAATAGGAACCTTCTCACAAAGGAATGTGAGGTGATATCAAAATTTATCCAACATACAAAAATTAACTGCAGGGCTTTCATGTATGCAGTAGTAGCACACAAGGAAATATTATGTCTTGGAAGCGTATATTTCATTTCCTCTTCTCATATTAACGCCCCCCTTGTTTTAGTATGAAGTGAGAAAAAAAAAACATGAAAAACTAAGATTCCTGAGAAGCATATCATTCATTTCCTCTTCTCATGTCATAACTTTTATTTTAGTATGAAGTAAAAAAACAAACAGTTTAAGTTTGTGAAGCATAATATGACACAAGAGTCTTATCGTAGATGCTATCTGAAACGCAAAAAGCAGGGAGCTGTCCATTCTTTTGTGCAACAGTCTGTCTCCTTTCATGCATTACTCCCACTGGGAGATTCTTATTTAAGGACTTGTGGGCATCAAGTTCTTCAGCAGAACAAGCCTTACGTTATTGTGCTAATTACGGTATGGAAAAAATGCAACAAAGACGATTTCCCCTAAAGCAGTGGGGATATTTGCAAATGTCTGTATTCAGCAATGACTGCCAGCTGCCATAACACTTCACAGAATCCATGCGGCAGGCAACACAACTGTGCATGCACTTCAGACTTCATTCAGTAAGACGTCAGGAGATGGATGGAAACGTCAAATTAACATCGCTTTCCGAGTCGTATTCAATCCAGACTGACGTGTTATTAAGGTAGTTGAGCGTTCTAGCAATTACACTTTTATAATTCCCATATGAGTATTCCGATAGCCAAAAGAACCCGTTAGTGTGTAACTATCGGGAACTGCATTAATATCAAACTGAAAGAACTTGAGACAATACGTGGACTCTTCTCTTCGCTGGGTGACCTATTACTGTTATTTAGGATTCTCTCTGTCCTAGGTGTAATGCAAATGGAACTTCAGACGCGCTTTCCACTATTCTCGACAAACATCAGCAACTTGTAATCACTGCGAATTACAACTGCGTGATGATATGGCTCAGGTTGTCAGTAGTTGTGGTGGTGTTATGCTGTCAACCTGCTTACAGTAACGTTAATGGTGGCACACATAATTTAGCGCTGACTACCTACGTAAGTAAAGATAGTGTTGTGGCGTCGTCGCTTCTCTTTATTTGGCCTCAGCTTGAGTAATCCGATTTAACGAACATAGTACTCCATTCGCGGGTTGCTAATGATACAGTATGACTACAGAGATCATCGTGTGGGTATTACATTAATTCTGCAATGAATTGCTTAACAAATATAACCCTCAGCTATGCAGCTGGAATGACTCATTACACATGTACTCTGCGTTGCACTTGGTTAAGGGATCAGTTCGCTGCTATCCTGCTTCTACTGTTCGTAAATACTTGTATACTTCATAAATGGTCCAATTGGCTCTGAGCACTGTGGGACTTAACTTCTAAGGTCATCAGTCCACTAGAACTTAGAACTACTTAAACCTAACTAACCTAATGACATCAGACACATCCATGCCCGAGACAGGATTCGAACCTGCGACCATAGCGGTCGCGCGGTTCCAGACTGTAGCGCCTGGAACCGCCCGGCCACCCCGTCCAGCTTACTTGTATACTGACCATTCGTTATTTGACTAAATATGAACTACAATCTGATTCGCATATTATGACATGGGTTAGCGCCGGCACAATGCAATGACTAAGGGTTGAATGCCGTTGAAGTCCCGTTACACTGATGGCAACACAAATGTTCGCAAATCACCTATATTGCCTCAAGAAACAATGGCATCTTAAATATCGAAGGACCGACGTCCACACTGTCACAGCGCGTTGAAATACAGCTAAGACGGCAGATGAATATTTGTGACCGACTGGGCTTCGAACCTGGACCTCCTGCTTACTAGGCAGACATGCTGATCTCTGCACTATTATTAAAAAAAAAAAAAAAATTGAGAAGACTTTTAGCACCAGGTAGGCGAAGGCAAAGAGGGCAGGGGTCGAAGATCTGAGGGCTGGCCTCAATCCCCCATACCTGTCACTGAGCAGCTGCATTATTCCCATGTATTCCATGTTTGCACCCATATCTACCTTTAAATTGTGGAAAAAAATTGAAGTAGTAATTAAGGTAAAATAAATTACAGATTGCCGCCTCCAATAGCGTACGTTCCTTGTAGAATATAACTTATAACAGTGGAAAGGGTGACGGAAAAATACATAACAAACATTCAGTCAGAAATATATTCACGATTTAAGTTATTTTGCACTGGATGCATATGAGATCTGTAAGGAAGCCTTATATTTTTCCACAAATGAAAAAAATTTCGTAGCCAGAGGGGTTTTGCCAAATTAGAACAGTGCTGATTTTAGAACCAACGTAAAAGAATATTCCAGGAATTAAAAAAAGTGAAAGAATGGTATTCTGCTTCTAATCAAAAAAACTGTCCACCTCTTCGTAGCCCACTTAAAGCAATAGATAAAAAAATTTAAAACCATTCCTTATATTTGTTATTCTTCTTCAGCTTAAAATGTTCTACTGTAATATAGAACACGTACTCTACTAAGTTCTAAGTTTTGTTTGTTATGATGTAAAACACAAACTGTCCCAGAAGCCACGAATAACTGTTATTCTTTGCGGACGGGTAACATTTCCAGTCCGGTTGTAAAACTTCAGTTATCGGTATATGACTTTCTGCGGTTCTGAGGATAGTGCTAATTTCTTCCTAGTCCAATTTCAAATTCTGATTCTATTTTCACATAAGAAGATGTGCTCTACAGTTTCTACAAGCTGACATTTGTCGCAGTATGGAGATGGTCTCAATTTGATTTTCCATAATCGTTCCGCAGAGGGTATGGTTTCGTTTACAACGTGACACCATATGGCACTGACTCTAGTTGGTAGAATTTTATTATTGATATTTTTCTAGACGTTCCTCCAGTTTTTTGTAGGTTAATTTACCAGAATTGGTTTGTGAAGACGATGTGTGGTGATATAATCATAGACGGTTCTAGTGTTTGTTTGTGCTGGTGGAAGTCTTATACAGCTCCAATCGCCATAGTGCTTTCGGATGTAATCTAGGCTGGCATGCTACGTTAACAGGAGCTAACGAGAGGAACAGAAGTTTCGTGATGCTTGTCTTGGTGGCATGTATTAGTTTAAAAGCATGTCTTTAATTCCAAGTCCTCCATTTTGCCTCCGCAAAGTCGCCGTGTAGAGGGATACTTTGAAGATATTTTGTTTCCACACATACCAAGAGGCTACAGCTAATATTTTATGTGCAGTGACCTGCAGTATTGGTAAAACTGCTGCGACTTGATATATTTTGCTAAGTATGTATGTATTTATTAAGTGAATTTTCTGCAGTCTGTCTAACAATCGCATGTCATGGTCCTTCAACCAGGTTCCGATGACATTAAGTTTCTGCTCCCAATTGTTTGTGGCCATGCGCTTGGGATTCGCCCTTAACCTCAAGCTGAGTTGGAGTCTCTCTTCAGTTACATCTAACCAGTGCGCACCTGTTGCACTATTGTAAGAACCGAGATGCAGGTTCATTTGGCTACAAGAATGCGTACGTTCCTCCAGCATGACGGGGCTGCTGCACATTCTAGTCGTCAGGTGACACATTATCCGAACCTGACATTTCCCGGAAGGTGGATCATTAGATATGGGCACTTTCCTTGGCCTTCGAGGTCCTCAGACCTTATCTCTTTGGATTTTTGCATGCGTGGATGGTTAAAGGCAAAGTCTACAAATAAAAAGTAAACCCAAGAGCCAATTTGACTGTTCAGGTTATGAATAGTGCAACCCTCATAAAAGAACGCAAAGACGGCCTCAGTAAGGCTACACGTGGTGTTATCAAGGGAAGTCAAATGTGCATTGAAGTTGGTTGATGAATTTTAGAAATTCAACTTTGAGTGTCCTCATTTGCCTTTGCTTTGAGTTTGTTAGCGTTACGTACTAACAGCTGTATCTCTGTACTCAATAGTAAGTGGTCGCATTTATATGGAATTTTTTTCGTCTGTACTACCACCTGCTAAAATATGTACTATTTCTCCTGAAACACCTTGTATATGGATATATGTGTGGTGTCTGTTCTTTCGGACATGTCCGAAAGAAAATGCTTCATGGTATTCTGCAACGACCTTCGATCTAGTTGCAGGGGCTGATACAGATTTCAGAGCTGCTTGGCTGTCTGAATGAAAGTAGATGCTACAATTTTTGTAGCGTCTACTCTAATTTTCCTCCATGCACATGCTGACAGAAAAAACAAGTGTAATACTGTGGCCATCTTCCTTAAAGAGATTCTAGGCAGTACACCAGACCTGGTACTTTAATCTGTATTCGACCTGTCAGTAAACCACTATATTATGTCTCCTGCACGGTGTTGTGGTTCGTTTTTCCACTGCTCCCTGCTTCCAACTGTTACATGGCAAAGTTTATTGAAACAGCTAGAAGTTATTGTGTAGTTAGTCAGCATTTCCCCAGCCATCGCCTTACTGATTTGGGATTCCGTATATTCTAAGTATATCCAGTTATTTCCAATTTTTAGCCTTTATGACCCTGCCGCTGCCTCCATTTTAAGCCACTGGTGTAAGGCGGGCATGTCTAGCATAATATCCATTGCAAGAGTGGATATCCTCTTAATTCCATCTGAAAGCAGGCCAGTCTCTGCACTTTGACAGACTCCCTAGCAGCCACCTTCTGTTCGACTTTGTTCATATTATAGGCCAATAAATTATAATTGGTCTTTTTGCAGGGATGTATATCCAGTACGTACTGGGTTTAGACCCCAGTTTACCCTACAGCAGCTTCTAATGTTTGTAAGATTATCTTTCGCAGTGGAAAATATTCTTTATGTGAGGTGTTCATAATAGTTTTCCATCCAGGGCTACCTCTAGGTACACTGCAACCCTCTCTAAAGTGTCATCGAGAAACATAATTTTTCAGTATGTGTTTTGGACATGTTTCCCCATAAATAATATTACACCAGTTTTCGTGGGGCTCATCTTTAAATACTTTTTCACGATGTTCGGTGCACATAGGTTTAACAGTACTAGCAAATTTTCTAAGTCTTACTGTGAATAGATCGTCTACTTATTCTTTTCAAGAGTAGTCCCCTGCATTCAGCGCATCTACGAGTTCATTCACCACTTGGTTCTTCATCTCTAACCATTTACTCGAAGGTCGTATTACTCGACATCCAGGAAGAGGCAGAGAGCATCCAGAAAGGGTAGTGCTTTTTCCACCTTCCCAACAAGTCGGTGAAGTGTTACTTCACATGATTTGCTTTGCAAGTATTATGAAAATGTGGCAGTTCATAGATAAAATTATGTATTCACAACAACAAAAAATATGTCGGCAGAAAACAAAAACATGGCATTATGAATTTAGCAGTACCTCAAGGTTTTCGCTTTGACACTAAGGGTTACTAAAAGAAGCAAGACGAATTTTGCTAGAGCGCTGTCTTACGATTCCCTCATTGAATTTGTATCTGCCTGCTTGTAGCTCTGCTACAAAACAATTAAAAATCTAGCTTTCGGCGAGGCTCAAGAGGCGAACAGAGGCAGCATGCACCTGACAGGCAAGCATGTTACCTACGAGCTAGCGAACTGGTGCGGTGTGAGCCACTTACTTATTGACCCCGTAAGCGCTATGGCAGATAAACCGCAACATAAGAGGCGACAGTAGTTGTATTTCCCATGTGGAACGACTTTCATGGACTCAAACGGATTAAGTAATATCCTTATGTCACGTCTCAAGCGAAAATCACTCAGTATTAAATTGAAATGACACGATAATATCAAGTGAATTTAGCAGGATAGTTCTGTGCTATCAAGGAAGTAACTCGTCGGTCACAAAGTTGTCAAACATATTCTGCGCTGTTGCCAAGTTTCAGTTATACCGCCAGGAAGGATACCAGCTGATGTGTTCTGTGAGTGACCTCGGAAGTGACTATAGCTTCATTTCAAAGTTGCGGGTGGCAAGGGCCGCAAGATCATCATCATATGTCAATGAGCCTTATTCCCATTTCTGTAACTAGGTTTAGGGGCTAGAGTGCAATTACTTGTAATACATCGATGCACTGAATGCAAACTAAATGTCATAAATTAATAACTACGGCAATTATTTGTGTTTTACTGACTTAATCGGACAGAAACCTTGAAAGCGTATTCACCAGACGCGATTCACAGTTTTGGAACTTCTCCAGTGGCGAGTTGGCAATGTATATTTGCTGTACAATATTGTTATTGAGATCACTGTCATTGGCACATCCACCAGAAGACAGACATGGCCTGGCTTATTGTTGTCAGCTTTCCTGATGGATATTCCGCCTTTGTTCGAAACGTGAAGACTTAGGGTGAATTCGAACATTCCATACGGCGAAACTTCCAGCTCTAACATTCAAATAACAGTTACAATAAGCAGCAGAAAAGCGCCTGTGAATCAACAGTTAATAATGCAATCATAATTAGTGGAATCTGACAAATTCCATCCGTCATCTGATAATTGTGAAAAACTACTTTTTTCATCTTCACAGCACCACAAAATGAACTCGAGGGTTTCATAGGATACCTATACTTAATTTAGTTGTGATCGTTTTCAATGACAGTATGGGAGGAGCAAAACCATCTGACTTGAAACATACTTTTCCAGTGGGATTTGAATCTTTGGCTACAGTGGCAGTAGCACGTCCAGTGAGGTATCAAGAATGTGAGCAATCACTCATTGCTATAGTATAGGCTAAGGCAGAGAGAAGCATTTCCAACAAAGTAAACGATGAGAGACTCTGTCGCTGTCACTTATTAAACAGGAATTGTTCAGAAAATTACAACTATATCTAGTGAAATGAGTAGGTTGATGCAGCTCCAGTCAGGCTCTATCACTGAGTTGCCAAACATTTTCCGAATAGCACTTAAGATAAAAATGTGTGTGTGTGTGTGTGTGTGTGTGTGTGTGTGTGTGTTCCGAAAGAACAGACACTACAAATCGAAATAGACAGCCTTGTTAATCAATTAAAGATTGAAAGACAGATGTCCAGGCTGTCTAGCGCATTAAAATAGAACAACGGCGTCAGATGAAAATTTGTACCTGATCAGAATCGAACCCGGATTCGTAGTGTCTTCCCTTTCGGACATTCCCGAAAGAGCCGCGCATGCGGTATGCGGCAAAGATGGGAATTCGCGTCTGACGAGGAGCGTGTGTAGATAGGTGCTGAAAAGAGGTTGGCTGCTGCGTCCCGACAGTGCCCACCGTCGAAGGTTCGAGTCCTCCCTCTGGCATGGGTGTGTGTGTGTTGTCCATAGCGTAAGTTAAAGTTAGATTAAGTAGTGTGTAAGCTTAGGGACCGATGGCCTAAGCAGCTTGGTCCCATAGGTTCTTGCAACGAATTTACAATATTTTAAATCCATAATACTGCATCTCGGTTCTTACAATAGTGCAATAGGTGCGCACTGGTTAGTTGTAACTGAAGAGAGACTCCAACTCGGATTGTGGTTAAGAGCATAATAACTTAAATTGTGAATATATTTCTGAATGAATGTTTGTTATGTATTTTTCCGTCACCCTTTTCACTGTTATAAGTTATGTTCTACAAGGAACGCACGCCATTGGACGCAGCAATCTGTAATTTATTTTACCTTAATTACTACTACAATTTTTTTCCACAATTTAAAAGTAGATATGGGTGCAAACATAGAATACATGGGAACAATGCAGCTGCTCAGTGACAGGTATGGGGGAGGCATTGAGGCCAGGCCTCGGATCTTCGACCCCTGCCCTCTTTGCCTTCGCCTACCTGGTGCTGAAAGTCTTCTCAAATTTTTTTTAAAAAATAATAGTGCAGTGATCAGCATGTCTGTCTAGTAAGCAGGAGGTTCAGGTTCGAAGCCCAGTCGGTCACAAATATTCATCTGCCGTCGTAGCTGTAGTTCAACGCGCTGTGACAGTGTGGACGTCGGTCCTTCGATATTTAAGATGCCATTGTTTCTTGAGGCAATATAGGTGATTTGCGAACATTTGTGTTGCCATCAGTGTAACGGGACTTCAACGGCATCCAACCCTTAGTCATTGCATTGTGCCGGCGCTAACCCATGTCATAATATGCGAATCAGATTGTAGTTCATATTTAGTCAAATAACGAATGGTCAGTATACAAGTATGCTGGACGGGGTGGCCGAGCGGTTCTAGGCGCTACAGTCTGGAACCGCGCGACCGCTATGGTCGCAGGTTCGAATCCTGTCTCGGGCATGGATGTGTCTGATGTCATTAGGTTAGTTAGGTTTAAGTAGTTCTAAGTTCTAGTGAACTGATGAGCTTAGAAGTTAAGTCCCATAGTGCTCAGAGCCAATTGGACCATTTATGAAGTATACAAGTACTTACGAACTGTAGAAGCAGGATAGCAGCGAACTGATCCCTTAACCAAGTGCAACGCAGAGTACATGTGTAATGAGTCATTCCAGCTGCATAGCTGAGGGTTATATTTGTTAAGCAATTCATTGCAGAATTAATGTAATACCCGCACGATGATCTCTGTAGTCATACTGTATCATTAGCAGCCCGCGAATGGAGTACTATGTTCGTTAAATCGGATTACTCAAGCTGAGGCCAAATAAAGAGAAGCGACGACGCCACAACACTATCTTTACTTAAGTAGGTAGTCAGCGCTAAATTATGTGTGCCACCATTAACGTTACTGTAAGCAGGTTGACAGCATAACACCACCACAACTACCGACAACCTGAACCATATCATCACGCAGTTGTAATTCGCAGTGATTACAAGTTGCTGATGTTTGTCGAGAATAGCGGAAAGCGCGTCTGAAGTTCCATTTGCATTACACCTAGGACTGAGAGAATCCTAAATAACAGTAATAGGTCACCCAGCGAAGAGAAGAGTCCACGTATTGTCTCAAGTTCTTTCAGTTTGATATTAATGCAGTTCCCGATAGTTACACACTAACGGATTCTTTTGGCTATCGGAATACTCATATGGAAATTATAAAAGTGTAATTGCTAGAACGCTCAGCTACCCTAATAACACGTCAGTCTGGATTGAATACGACTCGGAAAGCGATGTTAATTTGACGTTTCCATCCATCTCCTGACGTCTTACTGAATGAAGTCTGAAGTGCATGCACAGTTGTGTTGCCTGCCGCATGGATTCTGTGAAGTGTTATGGCAGCTGGCAGTCATTACTGAATACAGACATTTGCGAATATCCCCACTACTTTAGGGGAAATCGTCTTTGTTGCATTTTTTCCATACCGTAATTAGCACAATAACGTAAGGCTTGTTCTGCTGAAGAACTTGATGCCCACAAGTCCTTAAATAAGAATCTCCCAGTGGGAGTAATGCATGAAAGGAGACAGACTGTTGCACAAAAGAATGGACAGCTCCCTGCTTTTTGCGTTTCAGATAGCATCTACGATAAGACTCTTGTGTCATATTATGCTTCACAAACTTAAACTGTTTGTTTTTTTACTTCATACTAAAATAAAAGTTATGACATGAGAAGAGGAAATGAATGATATGCTTCTCAGGAATCTTAGTTTTTCATGTTTTTTTTTCTCACTTCATACTAAAACAAGGGGGGCGTTAATATGAGAAGAGGAAATGAAATATACGCTTCCAAGACATAATATTTCCTTGTGTGCTACTACTGCATACATGAAAGCCCTGCAGTTAATTTTTGTATGTTGGATAAATTTTGATATCACCTCACATTCCTTTGTGAGAAGGTTCCTATTTTCTTGGGATTCAAATAGAGTGGACATTTCATCAGTGGTTAATATTCTGATGACTAATGACATGATACCCGTTGCAATTGCTCCATGGCACCTGTGAGTAGAGTCTCACGTTGGTTACTATAAGAACACGCAGGCAGTGATATCCGCTCACGGCAGTCAGAGCCAAGGTGATTTCTTTCTGTTTATGGCGAAGCAACTGCTGCAGTGTCCACGCTCAGCCAACATAAACAAATCGTGACGGCATTGGGCACTGCTAATCGCTGCACTTGTCGTGAGCCTCTACAACAAGAGCGCACTGTCTCTGCTAATGATACTATGGAGTTAATACATCTTACTGAATGTACCGTAATATGCAGGTCGTGGGTTGGGTAAAAATTCGGTTCGTAACTTCCCATCGCATTAAAATACTTTAATAGTATTGATTCACATTGTGCGTGAACACGAAAACACACACACACACACACACAGTCATTGATTCCAGTGAGTGTGACAACTACTGTGTGTTGAACAACACATGCACCAGTCAATTCCTCAGTTGGCGTCGAGTGGATGAGATTTTTCAATTACCTTGCATTGTAAGGAGTAGACTGAAAGTTAATGGACTTGTATCTAAAGAGCTGTGACAAAGCAAAGCTTGACCGACTATCAGATAATTGTCCACATGGGTTTTGTGGACGAGTATACTTTTAGTAATCAACCCACCCACGATCATTAAATAAGATTTCTCGAAGGCGTAGGGGCATTGTTTTCATTAAGTTGTCGACAGTGTAGTGTGATGGTCTACTTCCCACCATACGTTTTCTATATTCGTCCAAAGATCGCTTGCATTTGTAGGTCCACATGGCAATTACGTAGTTACCTCTGCCCACATATTCTCTATCTGGTTGATGTTCGGTGATCGTGGAACAAACGGCAACAGCTTTATCCTCTCTTGGCCCTGAAACCAATCTCGCACTGCTCTGCTATGACGGATGGGGCTCTGCTCCTGTAAATAAACTGTTATCTCGTTTGTTCATATATTTATATTTAAATAAAATATTAGTAATAAGCACATTGCATTATTATTTTTCACAGTGTTTAAGAATTCAGGCCCTGTCAAAAATAAGTGATCTAGATTCAACCGTCCGATTAAGAATGTGGTTTACCCAGTCTATCAAATGATGAGTCTTATTCGGATATCCACATTAAGTCTGACTGGCTTAATCCGTTTCGAACGATCTGGTATCGAAATGAAATTACAGAAATCGGATAATTTGAACGTCTGTATTGAAACAATGCTGTGCATATAAATTCCTATGATGGAGTAACAGGTAGCAACTGCCCAAGAAAAAGTGAGAAATATGTCTACTAGCAGCAATGTAACTTAATTATAACCCATATTTATGTGATGTAAATACCGATTCGAACAATGCACATCTATTTCAGTGGTGGGAAGATGCACCGTATCGGATTTGCTGATGACATAATGACAATAATAATAATCCCGTGGAGCCGATAGGGGAAACCCTCCCCCATATGGGTGGTACCGAGGAAATCAAATACTTGGGGTGAACCCAATACTAACACAATCCTCAACGACTACTAAATCTGTTGAACTCAAAATCCACGCACGTCTGAGTGAAAACCACCACTACTCTGGTCACCGTCTGTTAGCTCAGTGAGCTCGGCTGAAAATACTTGCTTCCAAAGGCTTCAACACCCTCTGGTCCTGTACGGTCCTTGAATCACCCAAGCCAAACCAATGAAACACAAGAAAACATGAACTGTGCAAACTGTTGAAAGGCAGCAGTTGGAATTTCGGATTCTGGGGAGGTCAGGTTAGCACGGTAGAGAATATCGAAGATCTCTGGTAAATGTCCCTACAAGCAGAAAACATGCATTTGAAAACTAAACATCGGTTCATTGATCCAAGCACGAAAACTAAATAATCTCAGAAAAGAAATCGATCAACAAAAAATTATCATCCTTGCTCTTCACGAACCACGACTCACTGACAGTGAAACCTTGCATTACGGAAACCATTGCATCTTCAAGAGCAAAATACAACAAAAGGTAGTGAAAGGCGTACCAATCTTCGGCACTGCTTTTCTCGAACACAGATCTATCATCAATTCTGTCAAAGAAATCACACCCATCAACAATCGACTTATGACTATGCTCATTCAGAGCCCCAGTAAAAAATATACACTCATCAATGCACTTTCCCCCACCAACATCAAAAATAAGAAAAAAAACGAAAATGTCAAAAAATTCTGGAACACACTCGAAAATATTATGAGCAAAATTCACCAAGATGACGTGAAAATACTAATGGGAGACTTCAACTCTCTATTTGGAACAGAAAAAACCTGTAGAAAAATCATTGGTACAAATTCAACATACCGAAACGCTTAGACCAACGGCACACGTCTGACTGACATTTGCCAACAATTCAACTACAAAAGGATGTCTTCCCACTTTAGAAAAAAAAACAGTTCCCAGGTAACATGCTTGGCTACCAAGTGCAAGCTGCGTTCGTTCGCCTTTCTAGACTCGCCGAAAGCCAGATTTTTTATTCTTTTCTAGTAGAACTACAAGCAGGCAAATACAAACTCAATAAGGGAATCGTAAGATAATGCTCGAGCAAAATTCGGCTTGCTACTTACAATAACCTTTAGTGTCAGAGCGGAAACCTTACGGTACTGCCAGTTTCATAATGCCACTTTTGTTTTCTGCCGACATATTTTTTGTTGTTGTGAATACATAATTTTATCTATGGAATGTCACATTTTCATAATACTTGAGAATGATACAGGAAATGAAGTAAATACAGATCTTTTCGAAGTCAAAAGTCGGTAATATCCTTCTAATTCGTGTTGAAGTAGGATCAATCGTCTTACAGACACTTAATGCTTCACTACAGTGTGGAACCGCGCTACCACTACGGAGGCAGGTTCGAATACTGCCTCGGGCATGGGTGTGTGTGATGTCTTTAGGTTAGTTAGATTTCACTAGTTCTAAGTTCTAGGGGACTGATGACCTCAGAAGTTAAGTCCCATAGTGCTCAGAGACCTTTGAACCATTTTTGAACTTAATGCTTTATTAAGACAGACTTCCATCGTGATGTTTCTGTAGTAAGCTGAATTTAATTTGTATTAGCAAAGTGAATATTTTATTTGCATTTTCCATTAGTTTACTAAACCCAATAGTAATCATCAAAGAGAAACTAATCAACAGCTGAATTTTCTTTCACGATATCTACAACAATCTGACAATGCAACCGTTGTTTACAAATTCTACGCCCGTAGAAACCTACTTGTTTTAACGATGTCATTAAACCATAGTAGTTTTAAGACTATTTTCGTCTAGAAATGAATTGCCTTGACGGTTGGTCGAACAAGGGCGGGAAAGGTAATATTTTACGAGAGGGACAAGGGCTTGAGAGAGGACTTCCCTATCAATACAAGTGTCTGAGACACGACTTTCCTATCAATCTCCTGGCTAGTTTTGTTTCTCAAATCACCAGAGTGAGTTATCATGCAAGTAGCATAGGTGATGTAGTTTTGTTGCTCGACTTTCTTACCCTGCGACCGAAAGGTGTCACACCCCTTGGGGCAGAATTCGTAGTCCAAAACACACTTATGGAGCTATCAAATGTAAAATATTAAGTTCACACTACACTTTACTCTAGTCTATGTCTTTTTGTGGGGCTCAGCCTTTCATTTCTTCTTAGGAAGTTAACGATAAAGGCATCATAACTCGTCACCAGTAACAGTACTGCATAGTAATGCTCAATGAGCGACCTGATGACGTTCAATAATAGCACTCCGTAGATTTTTGTTGTTTCGAATTAGAGCATGCAGTACTCCTACACCAGACTTCTGAACTTCGCCTGTTGAATGCAAATGTCGCATGATGGTAAAATGGTAATCTGTCACATATATCAGTAGTCGAGACTTCCTTAATGTGGAAAATCATTCATTCCAGAACAATTTTTGTTGAAACAAGAATATCTTTTTCTGGCATATTTTTCCCAAAAGCACTCGCTCCACGCACAGTTCAAATCTTTCTAGCTGCCTCCTCTACATTCACCCCTCTGTTATAACAAAGTAAATGTTGTGTTGCAGAAGTTACACCTTATTCCACTTGCGACTCAATTTTACAATGCTTAACTGTAGTTCACGATTTTCAAGTATGCAAAATCCAATGCTTAACTGCAAGATAATAACTAGAACTTCAAATTCAAAAATGACATTGATACACACACTGACAGCGTGGCGCCACCTTCACTTGGGCAGCGCTGGATTTCAGGCAGCGCGTGGCGTCTGGCCAGTGGCCGGTAGCCGCTGCAGCGCGAGGAAACGCTCGAGCGTAAGCTGTTATGAACACGACGCAGCCACAAGCCGTCCTGCGGAATTGTTTCTGGAATACTTGTTATTACGGGTGGATAGAATGTTAAGCGAATTGTCTTCGATGTTCAATCAGACTCATAACTTTAGACCGAAATGTGGTAAAAAAAATAAAAAATAAAAGCAGTTGGACGCAAACATGCGACTCTACGTTTAGAATGCACGACGGTTACCGCGAGACCACGAGCTCAGTCCCTCCATATCAACTCGGAAGTAGGCAACACTTCCTCCTAACACTTCCCCATCTTACAGTGTTGCCAGATTGTGCAGATGGCCGGACTTAGAGTTGTCAGGGGTGGTCAGTTTTATTGGCCACCTTAAGTGAACGACTCGGACTTAGCCTCCGTGGCGGCCGGCCGGCAGTCAGTATTTATGTCTAAGACTGTACATATACCATGTTGTCATAAGAAATTATGCATACACAATGTATTAAGACAACAAACCTTTTGCTATAGCATAGGAGTATGTTAACACCAAACAATAGATAAATTGAATAATAAGCACTGCTTACCATTCTTGCTGTGGTAAACCTTGCTGTTACGTGATAATGTGCTTGCATAGCATTCACTTAATGGGTCATTTAGCTGGATAAGCAATATATGTATTTCCCCTGTATTTGCAAGTACTATTTGGGAATATTTATAATTAGCATCACAATATTGTTGCAGTTCGCATTACAACGTCAAATGTCAGCTCTTAATTAGTTGTTTATCTCGTTTCTTTAGCTTTTCTCTTTGTTTCTTGATGCTTGAGATTTTGTTCGGCATCTGATTTTCATTAATTTGTTATTTGCAATCTTATATTCTCTCTCTCTCTCTCTCTCTCTCTCTCTCTCTCTCTCTCTCTCTCTCTCTCTCTGTATATATATATATATATATATATATATATATATATATATATTTATATATATATGTATATATAATAGAGGGAAATATTCCACGTGGGAAAAATATATCTAAAAAGAAAGATGATGAAACTTACCAAACAAAAGCGCTGGCAGGTCGATAGACACACAAACAAACACAAACATACACACAAAATTCTAGCTTTCGCAACCAATGGTTGCCTCGTCAGGAAAGAGGGAAGGAGAAGGAAAGACAAAAGGATATGGGTTTTAAGGGAGAGGGTAAGGAGTCATTCCAATCCCGGGAGCGGAAAGACTTACCTTAGGGGGAAAAAAGGACAGGTATACACTCGCACACACACACATATCCATCCACACATACACAGACACAAGCAGACATTTGTAAAGGCAAAGAGTTTGGGCAGAGATGTCAGTCGGGGCGGATGTACAGAGGCAAAGATGAAGTTGAAAGACAGGTGAGGTATGAGCGGCGGCAAATTGAAATTAGAAATTAGCGGAGATTGAGGCCTGGCGGATAGCGAGAAGAAAGGATATGCTGAAGGGCAAGTTCCCATCTCCGGAGTTCTGACAGGTTGGTGTTAGTGGGAAGTATCCAGATAACCCGGACAGTGTAACACTGTGCCAAGATGTGCTGGCCGTGCACCAAGGCATGTTTAGCCACAGGGTGATCCTCATTACCAACAAACACTGTCTGCCTGTGTCCATTCATGCGAATGGACAGTTTGTTGCTGGTCATTCCCACATAGAACGCTTCACAGTGTAGGCAGGTCAGTTGGTAAATCACGTGGGTGCTTTCACACGTGGCTCTGCCTTTGATCGTGTACACCTTCCGGGTTACAGGACTGGAATAGGTGGTGGTGGGAGGGTGCATGGGACAGGTTTTACACCGGGGGCGGTTACAGGGGTAGGAGCCAGAGGGTAGGGAAGGTGGTTTGGGGATTTCATAGGGATGAACTAAGAGGTTGCGAAGGTTAGGTGGACGGCGGAAAGACACTCTTGGTGGAGTGGGGAGGATTTCATGAAGGATGGATCTCATTTCAGGGCAGGATTTGAGGAAGTCGTATCCCTGCTGGAGAGCCACATTCAGAATCTGATCCAGTCCCGGAAAGTATCCTGTCACAAGTGGGGCACTTTTGGGGTTCTTCTGTGGAAGGTTCCGGGTTTGAGGAGATGAGGATGTGGCTCTGGTTATTTGCTTCTGTACCAGGTCGGGAGGGTAGTTACGGGATGCAAAAGCTGTTTTCAGGTTGTTGGTGTAATGGTTCAAGGATTCCGGACTGGAGCAGATTCGTTTGCCACGAAGACCTAGGCTGTAGGGAAGGGACCGTTTGATGTGGAATGGGTGGCAGCTGTCATAATGGAGGTACTGTTGCTTGTTGGTGGGTTTAATGTGGACGGACGTGTGAAGCTGGCCATTGGACAGGTGGAGGTCAACGTCAAGGAAAGTGGCTTGGGATTTGGAGTAGGACCAGGTGAATCTGATGGAACCAAAGGAGTTGAGGTTGGAGAGGAAATTCTGGAGTTCTTCTTCACTGTGAGTCCAGATCACGAAAATGTCATCAATAAATCTGTACCAAACTTCGGGTTGGCAGGCCTGGGTAACCAGGAAGGCTTCCTCTAAGCGACCCATGAATAGGTTGGCATACGAGGGGGCCATCCTGGTACCCATGGCTGTTCCCTTTAATTGTTGGTATGTCTGGCCTTCAAAAGTGAAGAAGTTGTGGGTCAGGATGAAGCTGGCTAAGGTAATGAGGAGAGAGGTTTTAGGTAGGGCGGCAGGTGATCGGCGTGAAAGGAAGTGCTCCATCGCAGCGAGGCCCTGGACATGCGGAATATACGACTTCCTCAAATCCTGCCCTGAAATGAGATCCATCCTTCATGAAATCCTCCCCACTCCACCAAGAGTGTCTTTCCGCCGTCCACCTAACCTTCGCAACCTCTTAGTTCATCCCTATGAAATCCCCAAACCACCTTCCCTACCCTCTGGCTCCTACCCCTGTAACCGCCCCCGGTGTAAAACCTGTCCCATGCACCCTCCCACCACCACCTATTCCAGTCCTGTAACCCGGAAGGTGTACACGATCAAAGGCAGAGCCACGTGTGAAAGCACCCACGTGATTTACCAACTGACCTGCCTACACTGTGAAGCGTTCTATGTGGGAATGACCAGCAACAAACTGTCCATTCGCATGAATGGACACAGGCAGACAGTGTTTGTTGGTAATGAGGATCACCCTGTGGCTAAACATGCCTTGGTGCACGGCCAGCACATCTTGGCACAGTGTTACACTGTCCGGGTTATCTGGATACTTCCCACTAACACCAACCTGTCAGAACTCCGGAGATGGGAACTTGCCCTTCAGCATATCCTTTCTTCTCGCTATCCGCCAGGCCTCAATCTCCGCTAATTTCTAATTTCAATTTGCCGCCGCTCATACCTCACCTGTCTTTCAACTTCATCTTTGCCTCTGTACATCCGCCCCGACTGACATCTCTGCCCAAACTCTTTGCCTTTACAAATGTCTGCTTGTGTCTGTGTATGTGTGGATGGATATGTGTGTGTGTGCGAGTGTATACCTGTCCTTTTTTCCCCCTAAGGTAAGTCTTTCCGCTCCCGGGATTGGAATGACTCCTTACCCTCTCCCTTAAAACTCATATCCTTTTGTCTTTCCTTCTCCTTCCCTCTTTCCTGACGAGGCAACCATTGGTTGCGAAAGCTAGAATTTTGTGTGTATGTTTGTGTTTGTTTGTGTGTCTATCGACCTGCCAGCGCTTTTGTTTGGTAAGTTTCATCATCTTTCTTTTTAGATATATTTTTCCCACGTGGAATATTTCCCTCTATTATATTCATATCATTAATTTGAAGCCAACAATCACGTTTGTTATTGTTATCGTTATTGTTATTGTCACTGTTACATTTCGAAGTCTTTTCTGTCGTCTTATTTCCTCCTTCTGTTTTTGCCAGCAGTTTCACTTTCTATTCACCTTCTCCTTTTTTACCGTATTCCAGTATACAATTTTATCCCGTCGATATACACTCAATAATACGTAATAATACGTAAATCACTTCGAAACCATAACCAAAAAATTTTTTTTTTTTCCGCTTTGCTGCTATAAAATCCACCGTTTCCAGTCCACAAACAGTTCCTTTTAGCTATTAAACAACCCTTTCGGCAGTTTTAATAACTTTTGCTTTATTTCCATTTCCGTTTTTCTCACATCACCGATCATTTTTAGCCGCTTCCCACAGGTTTTAACGTCATTATTTCTTCATCAAACAATTGTTAGCTTCATTTCCATAATCTGCCACCACCAAACCACTCCTTTTAATACATCCTCACGTAGTTTTTTCGAAATTTTCCCGAATTTCTCCACCCTTTAACGTGTTTTGGCGGCAACACAACCACCTAACCTTTATGCACATCATTATCTACCTACACAAGTTCACCACAGGATCAACATAGCCCAGCCCTAACCAACCCTTTTTCGCCTTTTTTCACACCAGATCTCCATTTGCTTTCCAATTTTACCTTTATCTCTCCCCATATATTTTTTCATATTTATTTTCATTTTCATTTCAGCCTCGTGCTCCACTTTCCACCTTCTAGTACCATGTCACCCTCACAACACCTTCACAACGACCCCATTAAGTTTTATTTACATTCCCTCCGCAAACATGCCTTCGCCCTAGCCAGATTACACTCCCATATTTTATTTTCTCAGGCTTGTCTGACATTTGGCATCACCCCCAAAGGCCTCACACTTAAAGTTCCCATCTCTGGCTGCAACCCTTCTTTCCATCAGTCCCTATACCAGTTCCAAACCAAACAATCCATTGCCCTCACCCACCTAATCCTTCACCTACACATCCACTCAGCCAATCAACGCGCCCATCAACTCCTATCCTTTATAAAAATCCTCAATCTTTCCTCTCCCACATCCACACCTGTTGTTCAGAGCATCCTCCTACAGGCCAACCGCAAATTAGAGCAGCATGCCACCCTCCACCTTAAAAAACTATCCAATCTCCTGGTTTCCCACCTCCGGAAAGGCAACTCACTCACCCTTCACAACCTTTCCAGCAAACCTCAACCTCCTCTCATTGCACACAAACCCAGTCTCTCCCATCTGCTCAATCTCCCACTTCCAGCTCCACTCCCTCCAAAACCTCAAAATTCCAATCAACGCAATCTGGAACCACAACACCCCAATTCAGTAGTTAACCTTTCCTCCAAACCTCTCTCCCAATCCGAAACCTCTGTCCTATCCAAAGGCCTCACCTTCAGCCCCACTCCCAGATTTAACCAAACAGCCCTCGTCAAAGATTTACTGTCCTACACCCGTACTCTCTGCTGGAAATATCACTTTGCCACGAAGAAAAATGATCCTAATCCTACTCCTAATGATCCAACTCCCCAAGACACTATCCAAATTGAACCATGCCTGGAACAGTTCCGTCCTCCGTCACAGCGGGACCCACCTCCTCTTCCTCAAAATCACCCTCTCCTAACCTTCCAGGAATTTCTGACTTCCAGCCTTGCCTCTCAATCCTTCTTAAAAAACCTTAATCCTACTCCCAACATCACCACTGCTGAAGCCCAGGCTATCCGTGATCTGAAGGCTGACCGATCCATCGTCATTCTTCCGGCGGACAAGGGTTCCACAACTGTGGTACTTGATCGTCGGGAGTATGTGGCTGAGGGACTGCGTCAGCTTTCAGACAACACTACTTACAAAGTTTGCCAAGGCAATCCCATTCCTGATGTCCAGGCGGAGCTTCAAGGAATCCTCAGAACCTTAGGCCCCCTACAAAACCTTTCACCCGACTCCATCAACCTCCTGACCCCACCAACACCCCGCACCCCTACCTTCTACCTTCTTCCCAAAATTCACAAACCCAATCATCCCGGCCGTCCCATTGTAGCTGGTTACCAAGCCCCCACCGAACGCATCTCTGCCTACGTACATCAACACCTTCAACCCATTACATGCAGTCTCCCATCCTTCATCAAAGACACCAACCACTTTCTCAAACGCCTGGAATCCCTACCCAGTCTGTTACCCGCGGAAACCATCCTTGTAACCATTGATGCCACTTCCTTATACACAAATATTCCGCATGTCCAGGGCCTCGCTGCGATGGAGCACTTCCTTTCACGCCGATCACCTGCCGCCCTACCTAAAACCTCTTTCCTCATTACCTTAGCCAGCTTCATCCTGACCCACAACTTCTTCACTTTTGAAGGCCAGACATACCAACAATTAAAGGGAACAGCCATGGGTACCAGGATGGCCCCCTCGTATGCCAACCTATTCATGGGTCGCTTAGAGGAAGCCTTCCTGGTTACCCAGGCCTGCCAACCCGAAGTTTGGTACAGATTTATTGATGACATTTTCGTGATCTGGACTCACAGTGAAGAAGAACTCCAGAATTTCCTCTCCAACCTTAACTCCTTTGGTTCCATCAGATTCACCTGGTCCTACTCCAAATCCCATGCCACTTTCCTTTACGTTGACCTCCACCTGTCCAATGGCCAGCTTCACACGTCCGTCCACATTAAACCCACCAACAAGCAACAGTACCTCCATTATGACAGCTGCCACCCATTCCACATCAAACGGTCCCTTCCCTACAGCCTAGGTCTTCGTGGCAAACGAACCTGCTCCAGTCCGGAATCCTTGAACCATTACACCAACAACCTGAAAACAGCTTTTGCATCCCGTAACTACCCTCCCGACCTGGTACAGAAGCAAATAACCAGAGCCACATCCTCATCTCCTCAAACCCGGAACCTTCCACAGAAGAACCCCAAAAGTGCCCCACTTGTGACAGGATACTTTCCGGGACTGGATCAGATTCTGAATGTGGCTCTCCAGCAGGGATACGACTTCCTCAAATCCTGCCCTGAAATGCTTCATGAAATCCTCCCCACTCCACCAAGAGTGTCTTTCCGCCGTCCACCTAACCTTCGCAACCTCTTAGTTCATCCCTATGAAATCCCCAAACCACCTTCCCTACCCTCTGGCTCCTACCCCTGTAACCGCCCCCGGTGTAAAACCTGTCCCATGCACCCTCCCACCACCACCTATTCCAGTCCTGTAACCCGGAAGGTGTACACGATCAAAGGCAGAGCCACGTGTGAAAGCACCCACGTGATTTACCAACTGACCTGCCTACACTGTGAAGCGTTCTATGTGGGAATGACCAGCAACAAACTGTCCATTCGCATGAATGGACACAGGCAGACAGTGTTTGTTGGTAATGAGGATCACCCTGTGGCTAAACATGCCTTGGTGCACGGCCAGCACATCTTGGCACAGTGTTACACTGTCCGGGTTATCTGGATACTTCCCACTAACACCAACCTGTCAGAACTCCGGAGATGGGAACTTGCCCTTCAGCATATCCTTTCTTCTCGCTATCCGCCAGGCCTCAATCTCCGCTAATTTCTAATTTCAATTTGCCGCCGCTCATACCTCACCTGTCTTTCAACTTCATCTTTGCCTCTGTACATCCGCCCCGACTGACATCTCTGCCCAAACTCTTTGCCTTTACAAATGTCTGCTTGTGTCTGTGTATGTGTGGATGGATATGTGTGTGTGTGCGAGTGTATACCTGTCCTTTTTTCCCCCTAAGGTAAGTCTTTCCGCTCCCGGGATTGGAATGACTCCTTACCCTCTCCCTTAAAACCCATATCCTTTTGTCTTTCCTTCTCCTTCCCTCTTTCCTGACGAGGCAACCATTGGTTGCGAAAGCTAGAATTTTGTGTGTATGTGTTTGTTTGTGTGTCTATCGACCTGCCAGCGCTTTTGTTTGGTAAATTTCATCATCTTTCTTTTTTTATATATATATATATATATATATATATATATATATATATATATATATATATATATATAAAAAATCTCCCCCTCCCTCTCTAATAAATTTTCCAGTATTTTGAAACACTGTGTTTTATTCATTAGATCTTCCCATATTAAATGTTCAGTAAACAAATGAACTTTGACAAATGCTTAAATGTGTGTGAAATCTTATGGGACTTAACTGCTAAGGTCATCAGTCCCTAAGCTTACACACTACTTAACCTAAATTATCCTAAGGACAAACACACACACCCATGCCCGGGGGAGGGCTCGAACCTCCGCTGGGACCAGCCACACAGTCCACGACTGCAGCGCCTTAGACCACTCGGCTAATCCCGTGCGGCGAACTTTGACAGTTGAGAGATTTGTTGCCCTTGTGATCAGTGTAATGTTTACTTGCTACAAGGCAAACAACATTTTGGTACAAGTTGTCAAATGGATTTGGTTATTACAGATGTTGAATTTATACAATTTTCATGTCATTTAGCTTTGTTTTACAACTACAGCTACAGTTATATTCAACTTGAAACTTAAAAATAATTTGTAATTATTTCTGAATCATAATGGGTAAAAACTCATTAAATATTTTATGTGAAGAAATATTTACGTTACATCGTGCAGGCAACAAAGAAGCTGTGTGATTCAAAAATCTTATCACACAACAGCCCAAGTGCATAATAATTATATGTACACATTGGACACATGAAATTAATCTTGTTTCATCTTGCATTCTCTGACAGTTGGTAACAGTGATGATGAATGCAGTGTAACTCGTGGATAGTGCCGAACTCATAAACTGTATTTTTATGGGAAAAAGCTTCAGTGCTTCCCCATGGTACAGTAAAAGAACAGCACTTACTTTTCATTAGTAAAGTAAAACATAGAAAGTTTTTTAACCAGAATAATGTTGAACTAATTGTGCAACAGAAATTGCCACAATCACTTTAATTATGGCATAGACTACGCAAAACCTTGACTATTTGATAAACTAATGAAGACAAAATGTGGAAAAAATGCACAATAGGGTATTGGATGATTGATGCTTAAGGTATATGAAAATAGGTGACATCATAGGTGTATCAAAGAGTATGATGAATTTAATATCAAGAACTAACTATGAGAAAACTAATGTATTTAGCCGATTACGAGATGAGGTTTTTTCCCAAATTCCTCATTTGAAACATAAACTATTGCTGCTGAGGTTAAAATTTTTAAGGTGTTTAATAGAGAAAGTAGGGGTCGTCTTTTCATTGATAGATGAAGCTTTGGCTATTCAGGTCACATGCAGATTTATTTTGAAGGATTTGGAAAGTTTGGCCTGGGCAAATGGTACTTGCTTTTGAACAGGCTCATGATTTCCCCAATACACTGAAATGCTTGACACTGTGTAGATGTTGTTCAAACAGCCATATGACATTTGACCTGTGCAGCATGGGTGCAATGGATATGCAAGAAACTATGGACTAGCATTATGACTGTCTATTTCTACGATTAAAATTTGACAATTTTGTGTGACACAGGAGGAAAAGCACCAAATTTTGCCATTTTACAAAATCTTGTTGTATTTGAACAGATTTGCAATAAAAATTCTCATACATGTACGGATACTGTGTGAAAACTTACATTAATGCTGCTCGTAAGTAAAAGTAACATTCAAAAGTGAAAAAAGGTTGTGCTTCAAAAAACAGTAACTGATTCTGAACTTGGATCAATATTTTATTTGATTATGATAGACTGTAAAGATTTACTAAGTGGGCTGCAAAAAAGAAATTTGGCTGTTTTCACTTATTAGAATACCAGATAAAAATGTTACCAGCTTTTATTCAGCTTTAGAACATGATGGTGACATTCAGATAAAACAAGAAGGAAAATTAATCCCGAATGAAATTTCTAACAAACAAAATAAATTGTATTAAGCTGTAATTGTGAGAATATATTAGTGACAACAAGACTCTTTGTGGAGGTAGTACAAACAGACATCATTAGATGGAGGGATGAGCAAAGTTCGAGAATTGGACTGACTTGTGGTTGCAATCTGTTATTTATGTATTAGTTGCAATCTGTTATTTATGTATTAGTTGCCTTTATTACATATATTTTACATATATATTACATATAAGCATAGCACAACGGAAGGGTTGGAGGGGTGACAGGTGATACCAATTTGACTGAGAACTAGATGAGTGAGGGAGGGGAGTAGTGAGCGGGCAGCAAATCACATCATGTTGCCAACCATGGGAACCTATACCGTATACTTAGGATTTTTAGGAACATCTACTACTTTGAAACTGCAGTTTGCCTGACTGCATCCATATGTAGTTGAAATGACTTTAAAATTGGACAAATACTCAGCAATAGTATTCATTTCTGCAGGAGGCCATAAAGTTGTAGATGGGGGCAAATGGCATACTTCCATGTTTCATGCTATAGTGTTGTTGA
This sequence comes from Schistocerca piceifrons, assembly GCF_021461385.2. Classification (NCBI taxonomy): domain Eukaryota; kingdom Metazoa; phylum Arthropoda; class Insecta; order Orthoptera; family Acrididae; genus Schistocerca; species Schistocerca piceifrons. The sequence continues at coordinate 55,379 of NW_025728720.1, forward strand.
TGTTCATTGGGACATGACAGGATCAAAAGGGGGTATGCGAACTGTTGGTCCTATGCAGCCAATGAAAGAGTGGTGGGCGGATGATATGTTTGGAAGCAAGAGACATTGTAACATTCTCACATTAGTATAAAAGTGAAATTTGATATGTATTTGGATAAAAACAGCTGTGTTTTCAAGATTCCACAGTAGTCCAACCGCACAAATCCAACCATATTCAGAAGAAACGGCCAAATATTTATGACAATGAAGATATAAATTTCACAACTGTGCTATTAGGATGGTGATTAAAAGTAGTGATACCATAAATGACAGGATTATTAAATGAAAAATGTAGAAAAGGAAACAGTCCACAAATTAATGCAAACTGATTCTTCTTGTTTGTTTTATTTCTCCTTGCATTATCAAAATATAAAAAGTAAATGTCGTATATTTAGAATAGGCATAATGTTAACTTTTTAGGCAGATGTTGTGTGTCAATAAAACTGTTTGTAAGTTTGATGAGTCAAAATATGTTAAAAATAAATTTTTCTCAAGAAGCCTCTTGGAGGGGAAAAAAAGGGGGGGGGGGGGGGCATCTTATAATCAGGGTCATCTTGTTCTCAGGTAAATATGGTATATGCAGGTAAATACAGTATGTGCAAGATGAGTACTGCATCTGCAATTGTGAATATCAGTTTTTCTAAAAAGAAAATAATGGATTTTTGCTGATATGGATGAGAGATGCACCCTCGTCTTCATGCTATTAATGAAATGGCAACAGTAGTGAGTAGAAGGCAGTGCTTGTTCACGAAAAAAAGGTGAAGTGTAATTCGTGTGCCCGATAGGAAGGCCAGCGTTTTCTCAGATGTGAATGGATTTACCTTATTCAGTATTTTGCAATGTTTAAAACAGTAACTTACAAATACAGCCCAAATTTTTCTGGAATAAGTGGCTAATAAATAATGAGGGAAAAACTGTGGAGTGCAAAAGAAAAAGCCTCTTTTGTCAGAAAAATACTTGTGTGTGCAAAATATGCTTTTGCAATGTGGAAAACTGCTTTGAAGTATGAATTGTTCAAAGATGACCTCTAGTCACCTGACTAGATTCCCTCTGACTTTCCTTATTAAGGCCAAAGATATTTGTGAATGAAGAAAAAAAGTGTCAGATGAAGAGGTCATAAGAACTGTGTGTGAACATTTTACTGACCTTACAGAATTGCCCTTCATGATTTGAAGCTACTAATTGAGAAAACACCAAAGTGCATTGATCTCAAAATCAAATGATGGAAAATCCAGGAAGGAATGTAACAATATTAGAGAAGGAAAGTTGCTGCTCACTGTATAGTGGAGATGCTGACAATAGACACACGTACACCAACACACACAAACTCACGTAGCTCGCATACATGAATGTGGTTTCAGCTGTCCAAGGTTGCAGGTGTGTGTGTGTGTGTGTGTGTGTGTGTGTGTGTGCATGTGCGTGTGTGTGTGTGGGCGCGCGCACGCGTGTGTGTGCGCGCGTGCACATTGTTGACAAAGACCTTAATGGCTGAAAGCTGTAATTGTGTGAATCTTTCCGCATCTCTGTTATATGGTGAGTAGCAACTTTCCTTTTCTAATATTGATCTCAAAATCAGCTGTTTTCTGCCAGGATAAAAACATTTCAATGTGCCTTTGTGACCAATATAATCCACATTTTGTCTGTCTTCCAAGGAAATTAACGATGACAATGAAAATAGAATATTTCTTTTTAATGCATTCTTTTCACCAAACCATTGTAAAATAACTGTTTATCCTCCTGTAAGAGAATATTTTGGGAAGTGTTGTCTGTAGTAATGTGTGCATTTTGGTGACACTAAAGATGTGTTTTCATAAAATGAAATAATATATTATTTGCGTTCATGTTATTTGTAACTTCCTCCTTCATTCAGGGAGCAGTGGAATTAAACTAAGAATACTAAATCTGTAACTAAAAATGTGATGCTAAATCCAGAAAGAAATATAAATATCTGTATCATCTCACTGGAAAGTCTGAGATGGAGTAACAATTATGAAAAGGATAGATGGCTTATCATCACACAGAGGAGGTACTGAGTTGCAGACAGGCACAATGAAAAGACTGCTAAACATTTAAGCTTTTTGATAAAAAAAGTCCTTCTTAGGGAATAGAGAACACACACACACACACACACACACACACACACACACACACACACACACGTCTTGGAAACTGATTGACGTTTTCTATGTTCTTGTCTTCTGTGCATTGCCTCCTTTGTTAGGTCTTCTAACATGTTTCAAAAAAGGTTTGATATTAAGATATTCACATGTATAGTTGGACATTTTAGACAATTCACACTATGTTATAGAAATTCCTTGCTCTTGTCTTACGAAAATAACAGTACAGTTTCTTTGAGTTTTTTTTGAAAATAAAACAAGAATTAATTATGATTATTCAAGTCTCTGAAAAAGATTCTGGACTGTACATCTTGCTTTATTGTTTCAGTTTTGGCACTCTGTCGTTTGAGTCAGCAAATAATGATACGTATCAGATGTCTTACTTCTCACCATCGTTGCTCCCTGCAACAACTCTTACTGAAGCGAATGATCAGAAGAGTCTTGCCAAACGCGTGAGCAACCTGCGTGCCCATGTAGGGGTATGTTTATCATATTAATTACTTATTATGTAACTGCAGCACAGAGGATATTAAATACTGTACAGCTGGAGAGTATTGTTGGCAGAGTTTCATTTGTGCAACATGGTGTGTGGTAAGATTCAGTAAGTGACCTGCAGGTCTCAATATTTATGTAAATTTTTGTATTTATAAAGTTTAACTTTGAAGCTGCTGTGGTTGCAAATAAAACGCTGTGTCCAAAAAATGAAATTGGTTCCTCCCTGTTTACTTTAAAAATAAGACTGAGACAGCTGCTTTATTAGGAAAATGTAGTCTTATTATTTCTGTATTTAATTGATAATGATATGACAGCTTCATGTACAGGGTGTTTCACAATTCCTATTAAAGGCTTCTAGAGGTTGTGGTGGGAACTTGGTAATAAAGTTTTGATAAGGAACCTATGTCCAGAAGTGTACCGTTTGGATATAAAATAAGCTTGAAAATCTGATCACTCAAAAAATTACCTACTCCATGGTATGTGCATAAACTGAGAAGAAGGTGCTGTCATCAGTCCGTAGACATAATGTACCCTCTGTTTACAGTCACTGCATCAGCATTCTGCTCACGTGACTTCATTATTGAGAAGTAAGAAAGACCAAGATGGATGAATGCACGTTGAAGAGTACACAGAGGAGTAATTTCATGTGAATTCACCCAGTGGCCGTTGCCCTTATATCACACATTTTTCTGAAAATTTGGTGTAAGAATGTACATAATGAGTTATGGTTAAAATATTTTTTCTGGAATTTTTTGGCCAAAATTGTAATTAGGAGACCATTTTGAAATGGGGGGCCCCTTTTACCAAGAATCAATTTTATTGAATTTGGTGTCGATGGAAAGTAAAAGAATAGAGCTGTAATAAAAAACAATTACTAAATTGCTGTGTCTGAGCAATAAATGTTTGAAAATTTGTAATTAATGTAATTTCTCACCATTTTTTGCAAATTTCAGGAATTTTTTTTTCAGCAGAATCACAAGTTTCAGCTTCTGAATTTTTGTTTCAAATAATTCCTACTGCCATACTTTTCAACATAAAAAGAATAATCAAAAGGGTGTTTGTCCTCTGTTGTTAGATCATATACTTTTTCAATAGTGCTGTAATAATTAATTGCTTCAAATAGCTAATCAACAATACAAACACAGGTTGTGTGTGTTAGGTTTTCGTGTGTCTGTGCACTTTATGTATCTGAAGGACTTTTTTCGTCTTGATTTTGTTCTTCTTACATAAGCAGCCATTCTGTCTGGTAATTAGAGAACAAGAAAAAGTTTCAAACCATCCAGTTCTTTTCTGCGTCATGTGTCTGAAGAAACTGGTAGTGCTGAATGTACAGACTGTAATATTTTAATGCAAAAACTTAAAGAGCAGTTCAGCAGAAGTTATGTTAAAGAGAAATTACAAATACTTACCTTAGCACCAGCTTTTTGGAGTAAAGAAAAAAATCCAAATTTTTTTTAACACTACCGAATACATGGTAAAGAAATCGAGGGTATTGCTAAAAGATGATGCTATTTTGTCAAAAGGGAGTTATAAAGTGGGAAACGGAATAGGTAAGAATGTGGAAATACGTGTCCAGAATTTTTTACTGCGAAGATGATATAAGTTGCATTTCTGCTAATAAAAAAGACTCTGTCTGTCCCTTCAGAAAATGGCAGAAGAGTGTATAAGACAAAAAGACTAATTTTACATAATCTGAAAGATGTATATGTAGCTTTCAGAGAAAAATACCCTGAAGATAAAATTGGTTTTAATAAATTTTGTGAACTTAGGCCAAAAGAATGTGTTGCTGTAAACAGTCGTGGAATACATAACATATCTGTATGCATGTATCACCAAAATGTAAAACTGTTAATGCATGCTGCAAATGTGAAAGAACTGTACACTGATCTTGTACAGAAACATGTTTGCAATCTGGAAAATGAGGAGGGCATGCTGCATTGCTGTTCTTGGTGTCCTGATGAATATGAACTGCGCAATTTTTAAATGGAGCTGGAGTCCGTACAAGATTGTGAAAATGTTGTATTCAAGCAGTGGATGCAAACTGATCGACCTACACTGGAGACAGTAATGAAGACGATCGATGAATTTGTAGAGTATCTCGTGCAAAAACTTCAAAACTTAACACATCATTATGTATCAAAATCTCAAGAGTCACTACTTCTTATCAAGCAAAGAAACCCTCTCTGCTACTACAAGCATAATCATATTGGATTTTGCAGAGAACTATATCTGTTTGCTTCGGGATGCTGCACAAGGATTTTACTGGTAGAACATTCAAGTCACCCTTCATCCTTTTGTGGTGTACTTTAAAACAGACAATTGCATTAGGTCAATGTCATGGCGTTGTATAAGTGACTGTGTGCAGCATGATACAAACACATTTTATGTTTTCCAGAAAACTGCTCTCACTTATGTATTGGAACAATTACCACACATCCACCACTTCAGTGATGGCAGTTCTGCACAATACAAAAACTTTAAGAATTTTTTAAATTTGTGCCATCACAGCAAGATTATGGAGTAACTGCAGAATGGAATTTTTTTGCCACTAGTCATGGCAAAAATGCATGTGATAGAGTTGGTGGTACTATTAAACGTTTAGCAACAAGAGCAAGTTTACAGCGTCCATATGACAGTCACATTTTAAGTCCAAAAGATCTGTTTATATTTGCCAAAACTTACGTTCCAGGAATAGAAACCTTTTATGTTACAACAGAGGAGATAACAAAGTTCACAAACATGTTACAAAAACAACATGAGGCTGGTTCTACCATTCCTGGGACAAGAGTAAATCACTTTTTCAAACCACTGAATGAAAACATGTTGTTGATGAAGAGTGTTTTGTTATCTACTAAATTCATTCAAGTTTCTCATGGAATTCTAAACACTGCCTCTAACACAATTAAAGAAGAAACATTTGTTGCAGCTATCTCTGATAACCAGTGGTGGCTTAGAAAAATTCTAGAGATAAGTGAAGAACACAGAGATGCAAAAGTCAAGTTCATGACTCCAAGTGGCCCTTCCTCAAGTTATTCGTGGCCACTTCACACTGATGTTTGCTGGATACCTTATGAAAACATTTTAATGACTTTGACTGCTCCTAGTACAAGCACAAGTACTGGTCGTTTATATACTCTTGAATCAGACATAATATTGTCCATTGAAAACTTGTTCGACAGAATCAATGCTTTTTAGAATTGTATGAATGTGTTTTATAAGAACTGATCATCATTTGTGACCACTGGGTAAGAGTCACAAAATGAAACGTGTATATTATTATTTTTGTTCTTCTGTTTTAAATGATTAAACAAAACAAATACCCTTCTGATTTATTGATGTTAAAATGTATGACAATAGGAATTCTTTGATACAAAATTTAAAATGGTGCACTGTTGCAGCATTTTTATAGTTTAGTGATATAGTTGGTCCTTTTATCTTTCTAATGACACCAAATTGAATAAAATTGATTTATAAATAAGGGAGTTATAGTAGTTAAAAACTTTCAACCTACCTTTCGCGCTGACGTCAGATGGAGAAAATGCTAGACTTTTCAAAATAGCCCCCTTTCTACAGTTTTGATCTAAAAAATCCAAAAAAAATTATTTTATCACTTTCTATTTATGTACTTTCTTACACCAAATTTTTACAAATATCTGTGACATGATTTCAACGAGATTTCTTTATTTTGGGTGATTTTAAATGAAATGAGCCAGAGGTGTTGATCATTTACAGTAAAGCTGGACTAATGGGAGAGCTTCACAACACTTGTATTGATGACGTTTGCAGTACCCTCAGTCCTTCATATACAATTTTTGTCTGAATACAACGTCTGTGAGAAACTAAAACTTATGCAGGTGGGAGGCTGGACTGTGGCGCTCATGGAATACGCCATACTGTCAGCTTTGAAGAAGACATCCTATATCAAACAATGGAAAATCTAGTGTGGAATATAACAATAGTATGAAAAAGAGAGAGAGGGTAGATGCCGAGTCGCAAATAGGCACAACAAAAAGACTGTTACAAAATGAGCTTTCAACCAACAAGTCTTTTTTTGAAAAAGGAACACACACACACACACACACACACACACACACACACACACACACACACACACACACACACACTCACTTGGTGTGTGGGCTGAAACAGGGTTCACTCTTGACTCAAGAGACAAATTGCTGAACAACTAGAATGAGAAGTAACTATTCCAAGGTCAGGAAATACGATGGCAACTGGAATGGTGCCTTCACACCACGTTCAAATGATGCCCAACGGTATAGGATGATAAGCGAGCAGTTGGTGTCGTGTGGTTCTCTGGCTGTGATTGCAGAAAGACTTTTATATATTACGTGTAAACTTTTAACCTATTGGCAATAAATGAGATACAGTGTGTAATTGTATCTGCAGCAATTTGTTGGAAACGTGTGATATGTGTATTCTTTGTACAAGAACAGAAGAAATTACTGGCCAAGAAGACTCTATGTGCTGAATGTATTTAAACATAACCAGTTTTTATTGAATTTACTTTATGTCCTTTATTAGTATTGTTTCTAATTTTTGGAAGTTAAAAAATTAAAGTTCTAGAATACATTGTTCTATTCCTTGTTTTCTAAATTTTAGGAAGAACATGAAAGTTTTTGTATTCATTATAAGTTATATTTGTTTCAGCAATTGATTAGTCGGAAGGAGACACCTCTCCAGCAAAGTAAACCAGTCTTCAGTCAGTCTGGGAATACAAGCAATGCGTCAAACATTGTCGCAGCAACGAGTCCAACTGTTGCATCTGCTCTTCAACCGGGTCAGAATGTGCGAAGGAGTTCCAGACTATTTAGTAATAGCTACTCTGTAAAGGTAATTAACCAATTAGATAATTTTGAAAATTATGCACTTCCACAAAACTTTAAGTAGAAATTATTTAACCTTATTGATTGCTTAGCAAATACATGAGTGCCATGATAATTGCTGTAGAATTGAAAACATTTGCACACTGTACTGTTCTAACAAAATGGTTTCAGCGTGAGAATTCTGATAAAGCTTACGATGTAGGATAGCATTTTTGTTTCTGATTGAAAGAAGTGCATGTCATATTCATTTTAGCACTTGGGGTACATTTGTTGTTATGCTTCTAGAAGAGTGAGTCACCTAAAGAAAACTGCTGTGTTTCAGTTGAATCTATCCAGTATTTAAAGTGCAATGATGTAATAGAACAACTTAGTGCAGTATCATGTAACACTATGAAGTGATTGCAGCTGTAAATGTAAAACAATGCACATAAATAGATTAAAAGACCTAGTACTGTTTGTTTATATTTTTGCTGGTAATAGGAAGCAGTAATAACAATGAAATACCTTGGAATAACCATCCCTTGTGACCTGAATAGGACTCACCTCATGAAACTAACTGTACAAAAAGAAGCATAATTAATGCAGGAAAAAAGTGGCAGTGTGTCCTGTAACCTACCAGCCTGTTTCCCCTTCCTGCACACATGCTCCCATTCCCCCCACCTGCACTGCCCTATCACTCTTCCCAATCTGCTTCTTTTATGTCTATCCCACACCAGCACTCTCTTTCCGTCTCCCTCCTGCATATGCACTCCTGTACCCCCAACACACACACACACTCTTGTACCCCATCCCACACATGTACACCCTCACTCATACATGCACTCTCTCGCACACTCCCCTCCACACGTGTGCTCCCTCACACCTCTCAGACATGAGCACTCAATTGCAGCACACTACAACACCTGCACTCCCTCACTCACCTGCAAACACACCATTGCAAACTGCACACTCCTCTGTACTCAGTCATTCAGGTGCACTCTTGCACAACCCCCTCAGTCTTCCACTCTCGTGCTTCCTTGTCCTACCTGCTCTCTTACACCCACATCAGATGTGCACTCTCCTGGCACCACTCCAGTCCCGTCCACCATCCTACCTGCACGAACATGCACCTGCCTCCGATAACTGCAGTGTCTGTGTGCTCCCCTTGCCCCTCAACACCATTTATATATCACAATTTTTTTCTTTAAGTAACATATAGTGGAGATGTATCGGATTCGTCAGTGCTTTCAAAATGAAATGCTATGACTGAAATACTGGAATAGTTGAACAGTTTGTCAAGAAAAGTACACTTAAGTTATTACTCCATACACATTAGTTACTACCTCTCCATGTTACCACTATTCAGCCTTAACCATTATCTAATTTTTCTGGATAAGTTGACTAATCACTCTTCTTAAAATTCTGCTGCTGGACATTGTAGCATCTTAAAGTTGGAACCAAGTTCTTCATGTGCATGGAAACATGAACATTACTTGGATCCAAGCATGAATTCTAGGGAAGATGTTCAGAAACATCTGTCTTGAACTTCTTACAATAATTCTTAGGTCAAACAGTGCATGAGTGTACTGCCAGTTCATTAGTGTCTAACGGGCAAAATATTTCGGTGATCAGACATGTCACCACTGTCAGGTGTGCTGACGAACTCAGCTCCTGAGTGCACGCAGCCAAGTAATACCCCTGTGACTGTGAGCTGCTCTGTCCGTGGCCACGTGCCTGCGGTCGTAGACACACTAGTGTTGATCCAAGTTCTTTGTTCATCCCAATCACCAGAGTGTTTTGTTTCCTGAGATTCTTCTTAATTAAGCTCAGTGCTGGTTCCCATGCTTTGCTAAGATTATAGATGCAATATCTGTTGATGAGATCATCTCTGGTGCAAATTTTAAGGCCCCTCTAACGACACTGTACCAGTATTTTGAAGACAGTGTCAAGATCCTGGTATGTTTGTACTCACATTTGTACTTCATCATGTGATTCTCAAACAGCACCCTGCGACCACTGACTGGTTGGGATACAGCAGTTGAATGTGCCTCTGATATTCTTAGAAACGATCTTTGACAGTGCGCGCACTCTGTGCAGTACATGTCTTCCCACACTGACATGGAATCTGGTATACGTAGTGATGGGGACAACCAACTGTTTTCAACAACCGAGTGGTCAGTTGATTGTTTTTTCCGTCACTCAGTTTTTTCAGTCTAATGAAGCAACAGAAAATAGTCTCTGTGGCCATATCAACTATATGAATGTTTTCACTCACTCATGTGGTTTGAGTGGTTTCATTCAATGTGAGACAACTGACTGACCCATATTTCTTCAGGTACACAAGCTATATGAATGTTCTCTCTCTCTCTCTCTCTCTCTCTCTCTCTCTCTCTCTCTCTCTCTCTCTCTCTCTCTCTCTCTCTCTCTCTCGGGGGGTATAGTGATTTCACTCCCATACTTTTTCACACTTTTCTGTGGGAGGAGAGTCATTGGGGTGGACGTGTGGCACCACTGCCATAGCCACTTCATGCTGCTGCTAGAGTCAGGGTTGCAGTCGACACGAGAAGGTGCCACTGTGGCTGCGGCGAGCACAGCACAGCGCAGCATTGCCGGGACCTGTGCTAGTGGTGACTGGCCTCAGCGCCACCTCCTCGCCCTGGCTGCCAACCCTGGCCATGGCAGCAGTAAGACGCTGATGTGGAGCATTCGGGATGCTCAGAGGCATTTTCCACTTGAAACTCAGTCAGTACACAAAACACCAACGGATTGTGCCAACTGTTTTCATTTGGTTGCCCCCGCGACCAATTTACCTAAAAAGAAATGAACGTATAATAATGTAACTGATACGTAAAGTTGCTACTGACTGATTTACTTGTTATCCTTGTAGTTGCTCATATACATAGACTGGTTTCATTCAAAAGAATGAATGAATAATTCTACCAATATGTAAAGCTACAATTGAATGAGTTGATTGTTTTCCAACAACCGACTGAATCTATTGTTTTCATTCAGTTGTCCCCAACACTAGGTATACGTTTGTCTTACGCAAACCAGGATCGTCTTTGATGCTTCCCAGTAATGCTTGTGTTTTATTGGACAGGCAAAAGACAGTTTTTACTCAGTATGTCAGATTTTTCCCAGTAGTGCACCAGTGTACAGTATAAAGGCAGGCTTGCCCCTCCTCTATGACTTCTTACATCTCCACACATTGTACGGTTGTGGTGGGGTGGAGAGCACGCTTCATTTGTCATTCTGGGTACCATTCTTCTTTGGAATAAAGTTGTGAGTGTTAGAGTTCTTTGTGCAGACACTCTGCATCTGAAATGGTGAGTGCCCTGTGTGGTAATGTGTTGGACACTATGAAATGGCTGTACACTTGTGGACTGTTCGCTCAACAAATATGCTGAGAGAAACTGAAGAACCATGGAATAATTCTTAGGTTTGTAGGGTAGTGTGTGACTGAGTATTGCCAGATGGATGGCCACTTCTGTCATGATGAACATTTGGAACATTCGTCTTTCAACCTTTAATGGCACACCACTTTCATTCAGTCTCCCCCCTCTGTCTGTCTCCCCCCTCTGTCTGTCTCCCCCCTCTGTCTGTCTGTCTCCCCCCTCTGTCTGTCTGTCTCCCCCCCTCTGTCTGTCTGTCTCCCCCCCTCTGTCTGTCTGTCTGTCTGTCTGTCTCCCCCCCTCTGTCTGTCTGTCTGTCTGTCTGTCTCCCCCCCTCTGTCTGTCTGTCTGTCTGTCTCCCCCCCTCTGTCTGTCTGTCTGTCTGTCTCCCCCCTCTGTCTGTCTGTCTCCCCCCCTCTGTCTGTCTGTCTGTCTCCCCCCCTCTGTCTGTCTGTCTGTCTCCCCCCCTCTGTCTCCCCCGCTCTGTCTGTCTGTCTGTCTCCCCCGCTCTGTCTGTCTGTCTGTCTCCCCTGCTCTGTCTGTCTGTCTGTCTCCCCTGCTCTGTCTGTCTGTCTGTCTGTCTGTCTGTCTCCCCCGCTCTGTCTGTCTGTCTCCCCCCCCCCCCCTTACAACTTCTGGCTCCTTTACCTCTCCCCCCCCCCTTAACCTATAAAAAGAAAAGATGAGAGGTTACTAATTCCTGGTATTGTAGCTTTGAGAAGGCAGTTTGTGATCAGAACGGTTTAATTATGATGTGGCATATTACAGCTGTGCTGTTAGAATATTTCATTCATTCACTCTTTAGTGATGAATTGTCCTTTTAAGTCTGTCAATATCTCTAAATTAATTTATCCTTCTTCCAGTAAATTAATCACCTAAAGGAAGAAATTGAGGTCATTCTGAAAATTCAGAACACACACATTTGAAAGTATACATAAATTTCTTGTTCACGACTTATAATTTTTGGCATCAAAATATGTCACCTTTTTGGTGATAACATTGTGTGTTTGTACTATTTGGCAAAGATGCCAAGTATTAGTATAAATTTGCTGTAAGTTAGAATAATGCAATGTTCTTATAAGGAGTTTAATATGTTAACCTTTAATTATTTTGCAGATTTGTCTGTGGAATGTTCTTTTTCTCATAACGTGCAATTTTATTTTTAGGAGAATAACAAGAGTCCTAATAGAACAAAATTTGTAACGCCGAAATCACCCTCGAGGAAAACAAAGTCTCGAATAGCAAAGGCAAATCTAAACAAAACTAGTTTTAGTGACATGAATGAACGAAATCGCAGTGAAAAGGAGAGGCAAGAAACAATCACATCGTCTGATAATAAATTAATTAGTAATAGTATATATGGATATAATTCTACTCAGCAAGTCTTCCAGCTTCAAAAGCAATCTGCAGGCAAGTGCATGGAGTTTCCTTCCAGATTTTGGTATCCAATGATGGTTTATATAATAAATTTTCATTAATCTGTGTGAAACTGTGATGTGTGCATAACACTTCGGAGATTATTGGACTGAGGAAACCGGCCGCTTAATATATCTCTCTCTCTCTCTCTCTCTCTCTCTCTCTCTCTCTCTCTCTCTCTGTGTGTGTGTGTGTGTGTGTGTGTGTGTGTGTGTGTGTGTGTGTGTGTGTGTGTGAGAGGGTTACCAGCACATTTGAAATTGATGTGTCTTCAAAAGTAATACACACTGAAAGGGCCAAGCTCCAAGATTATTTTACACATTTACTTTAGTTCTTTGATAGATTACATGGCAGATGACAAAAAGTATAATTATCTTCCCAAGAAAAAAAATACAAGTTGAGTTACTGAACAGTTTCTTGCTCTCGAGCTTCCAAAATTCATTGCACACTCAGTAAACTTGAACTATTTGTAGCAGAATTACAGCAACCTGTGAAATACAAGTGTGCTCACAAAATTACATTAATACAATCATATTGGCCCAGCCATTGACGATAGTCACTGTTATGTTCACTAATTTTTCTTTTGAAATAATTCTATAAATTTGCAGCGGAAGGCAGCACCAGTCGCGGGGGCAGGTCACAAGATGTCCATATATTGTTCTCAAACGAAATAGGTGGCTGGTGTGTCAAGAAAATCATGGTCTGATCAATACTCAGGCACAGTCGTCTTAACACAAAGCTGTGGCCCGAGTCTGGTCGCCAAAGCTTTAAGCAGCAGCAGCAGTAGCAGCAACAACAACCTGTTCTTGTACCACATTTTCTCAGTATTTCAGTTTGTAGTTATCAATGTCTTGGCTAGTAAACAGCATTATTCAGTATCTGTTTATCTTGTCCCGGTGAAATCATTCTGTATGTAAATGCTTTAAATTTCCTTTTTTTTAAAATACTGAACCTGTTTAATAGGAATGTCACTTGAGCTGATATCAACAAAATATTTCAGTAACTGATCGATCAAATCGTATCACTAATTGGAATGTAGCTACCAGGACATTCACTTTTTAAATGCTGCATAGTAAACTGATATCAAATCAGATTTTTCAGTATGTAACTCATAGTGAGCCTCTTAACTACAAATACGCTATGTTTGTAGATATTGCAGGAAAATAGCATAAATGTTTCATCTGCAAGTTTTCAAACTGAATAGCTTGAGAGTTTCAGAATGCAAAAGTGTCAAAGTCACTGTTTAATTCCAGGAACAACATTCCTTATAAATGCATTGTTACAAAATTCTATATATTTGATGTGAGGGGTTTGTTCAATGTGTTATGTCAAAGTCTATTGATGCCCCTTCAGGATCATGATAAGCAGTAAACTACTTTCAGGTAGTGGTGATATTTAAATTAGTAGGGAGCATTGAATCAATGTGAAAACCTTGTTATCCAAGTGTTTTTCTATTGTTTGCGGTGTACTATATTAACAGGGCAGGGCTGAGAAAGCAGAAATGTTTGATGACAAATTGTATCACCGACTACTTACTTCCTCTGGAAGATTTGGAGGTCTTAAGTTATACTTAACGGCTTTGTAAATTGTGTGAACAGTCCTAGATTCCTGTTAAATGCAGTCGCATATACTCATATTGCAGTGATCAGCATGTCAAACTGACATGCAGAGGACTCATGTTCAGTTCCTGGTATTGCTAGGGATTTTTCTTTGGTGAAAAGACTGGCTCCTCTCTGCTTAGTGATACAGATTTAGAAACTACTTAAATTAGAAGTAGCAGCTTCAATGCCCAGAAGGTAACAGTGGCGAGGAGAGGGGGATAATGACCCTGTGCTCTTCCGGGCCACTTCCAGATGCTGTCATGTGACAGAGAATGGCACAGTGGCAGTCCTGCGGGCACAATTGGAGAGATTTTAACTATAGACACAACTGAGGGTAGTGCAAGGGCAGAGGCATAATATTATATGTGCTTTCATATTCTACTTAAAATGTTTTTTTAATGTAAGTGTAAAATTTTGTATGTCTAGTTGTGAAACTTCCAGTAAATTGAAGATGAGTTTCAGACTAAGTTTTTGAATGTTCTTTAGTAAGCTAATTCTCCAGTATGTAGATATCCTTTCTTATGTTGCACACTGGAAAGTGCTGTTTTCATCTCAGGGTTCCCCTAGGAAACCTCCTTTTTGCAGAAAGGGGGGGGGAGGAGGAGGAGGAGGAGGAGGAGGAGGAGGAGGAGATGATTAGTAGTGCCAAATGATTACGACATATTACAAAGACAGTGTGCTCAATAGGTCTATAGTGATACTATCATCAATGATGTGGAACATACCACAGAAGTAAAAGTATTTATTACATATTAAGAAAAGAGCTGATGTGGTATGCTAATGCTTCTTTCATAAGTTAAACTGAGTAATTTATACATATTTTCACTGATAAAGTAATGTAAATTGTATCAAGTAAGTAAATTGTCTTATTTTTGTGCCTTTAAAGTTCAGATTAGCTTGGTTGCAAGTCCAACTCGAAATTTTCCTATAAATTGGGTCTTCTCCAGACCATGTGTCTTTGAATTGTACAATTCATTGTTGTTAAGATCAAAACATTCATAAAAAGTCTTTAGTTGGTTAACAAGAAATTATTACATTACAGTGCTATGTTGCCAAGAGCATATTGTCTTCAGACAGTGTTAAGAGTCTATTAAAGTATCCTGAGCTGCTGCTACTACAATTTACTCCGCCATAGTGCTGAAAATCTGCCCCCCCCCCCCCCCCCCCATCTGCCGTAGTTTCTCGTTGGGCATAGTCAATACTTGAGGACAATATCATAGTGAAGTGAGTTGATGGTAAAAATAAATTATTTTTAGACATTTGAGGAGGTGAAAAATGTGGGTGATTTTCACGCTTATAGTAAGATTTTAGTGCTTTTCACAAAACACCAGAAAAACCCCTTTCTGTTATCGACTTAGAAAATAAAGATATTCCTTACATTAATAATATGTATTGTGACAATGAATGTTGCGTTAAATAGTGAAGAGATAGGAGTGGCACATACACAAAGCAAAAGTTGTACGAATGTAAGACATTACACGATAAATTATTTCCTGTACCTTTGTTTTATTTGCACATGACAAACTCATTTGTGTGTCATGTATGTAATAATAGATTAGGATTGTTTTGTTATGACTGCGTCATATATTTTAATGTTCTGCTACGTTTAATAATTAATGTTGTGTGTTTATTTTGAGCTCTACAATAACTTTTGAATGTCTTCACAGGTATTCTGAAACATGTGGATATATAGTTTCAAATACAAAAGAACTACTTTCCTCTGAAATACACTATTCAGTGCATGGTAGAGAGCACTTTTCAATTTATACTGCCAATCAGTTATTGTTAGTCGTAGGTGGCATCTGTAAGAAGAAAAGTACAGGATGGTTCGAAAACACTTTAAAAATTTATCAAAATATGTAACAATTTATATCTAAAAAGAAAGATGATGAAACTTACCAAACAAAAGCGCTGGCAGGTCGATAGACACACAAACAAACACAAACATACACACAAAATTCTAGCTTTCGCAACCAATGGTTGCCTCGTCAGGAAAGAGGGAAGGAGAAGGAAAGACAAAAGGATATGGGTTTTAAGGGAGAGGGTAAGGAGTCATTCCAATCCTGGGAGCGGAAAGACTTACCTTAGGGGGAAAAAAGGACAGGTATACACTCGCACACACACACATATCCATCCACACATACACAGACACAAGCAGACATTTGTAAAGGCAAAGAGTTTGGGCAGAGATGTCAGTCGGGGCGGATGTACAGAGGCAAAGATGAAGTTGAAAGACAGGTGAGGTATGAGCGGCGGCAAATTGAAATTAGAAATTAGCAGAGATTGAGGCCTGGCGGATAGCGAGAAGAAAGGATATGCTGAAGGGCAAGTTCCCATCTCCGGAGTTCTGACAGGTTGGTGTTAGTGGGAAGTATCCAGATAACCCGGACGGTGTAACACTGTGCCAAGATGTGCTGGCCGTGCACCAAGGCATGTTTAGCCACAGGGTGATCCTCATTACCAACAAACACTGTCTGCCTGTGTCCATTCATGCGAATGGACAGTTTGTTGCTGGTCATTCCCACATAGAACGCTTCACAGTGTAGGCAGGTCAGTTGGTAAATCACGTGGGTGCTTTCACACGTGGCTCTGCCTTTGATCGTGTACACCTTCCGGGTTACAGGACTGGAATAGGTGGTGGTGGGAGGGTGCATGGCACAGGTTTTACACCGGGGGCGGTTACAGGGGTAGGAGCCAGAGGGTAGGGAAGGTGGTTTGGGGATTTCATAGGGATGAACTAAGAGGTTGCGAAGGTTAGGTGGACGGCGGAAAGACACTCTTGGTGGAGTGGGGAGGATTTCATGAAGGATGGATCTCATTTCAGGGCAGGATTTGAGGAAGTCGTATCCCTGCTGGAGAGCCACATTCAGAATCTGATCCAGTCCCGGAAAGTATCCTGTCACAAGTGGGGCACTTTTGGGGTTCTTCTGTGGAAGGTTCCGGGTTTGAGGAGATGAGGATGTGGCTCTGGTTATTTGCTTCTGTACCAGGTTGGGGA